>NC_031971.2:15378400-15613400 GCF_001858045.2 Oreochromis niloticus | reverse complement strand
TCACCGTTCAAGCAATGCCAGCTAATATTAATATGGGACTACAAGCTTGGAAATTTTGCGTCTGAGCTGTGTCTATCGCACAGTATGCATATTTACACATTACAGGTTACTGAAAGTGTCTTTGTTCCGTTTTCGGGAAAAGCAGCTTGCTACCCTACCCTCAGGACAATGCACATGTCACGTGAACCCAATGTAAACTACAATGATGAAGGGAGGAAGGCAGGACGTATAATAGTAAGCAGATAATGCTGCACTTTACTTTAAAATTTCAAAAAGTTACACAGAGACCGTGGGGCTGTTTATGGTAATCCAGGTTTGACTGTATGCCGTGTATCAGCATGCATATAAACGTCAGGGGGGTATTACTCAAATACTGTACTTGAAATGTGGCTTTATTTTGAACATGTTAAAATACAACAAAGTGAAAAAACGTAAACAAAACATAAGGAAAAGAATAATCACAATATATAACTTTACATGTTGAAAAAGGAGCAGAAATAAGCCTAAATCTATTAAATCCCTCCCCCTTTCCACAAATAGTAACAACAATCATAATTTTTTCTTCCTGTTTATGCCCTCTCATAGAGATAGGGAGAAAAAGCAATTAAAATAAGGTAGGGCTTGTACAGTGTACAAGACAAGTGCCTACTACATACACAGAGAAAAGCAGTAACTGTAACAAATCATGTTCTGAGTGTTAATTTAGAAAGCTTATTTACAAACTGTCAATGTAAATCACACATCATATAATGTATGAAAAGAGGATGTTATAGCTTGAACTAACACAACTAACAAAATGAAAAGGCAAACAGGAAATACATGCAGAACGACGTTTTTGTAGGGCACAACAGCGCACACTGACAGATGTGTGCATCCCGCGGCGCTGAAAACCAAACATTAAAGCAAAGTGACGGCTCTGCTTTGCTTGCCTTTTCAAATCACCGCCACAACCATAACCCCTGACACGTGAGGGGTTTTTTTTGCACGGCTGAGGAGAAGAGACAAAACTCTAATCAGACACAATCAAAGCAGTCGAAGTCAAATAATGCCCATATTTGATACTATCTGTCTTCCCATCTCTGTTCTTTCTAGTGACTTCACATTGGCTCTGCGGGATGGATGTGCAGCCATGAGTGTTGCCACAGAGGCAGCTGGCGTCACCGTTCCCGCTGACCTCCCAGTAAAGTGTAGCTGAGCCCTCAGGGACCCTGGGAGTCATGGAAGCCAGCAGCACCACCCATGAGATGCAGGCCTTGTCTCTGATTTAATGACCTCAAATCAGCAGTCTTGTTCACTGAGCCCAAAGACTTTCTTAAATACGACCTTCAAAAAAAAAGAAAAAAGAACAGAAAAAGAAGAGAGAAAGCTTTTACTGACCTTTAAACTGAACTGTGCCTTCTTATTCTCCTGCAGGCTTTATACAGCTAATGAGTGGACAAGTTTGTGACACAGCGCCACCGTAATCGTCTCTTTCTCCTCTCTTGCTGCCATCCTGTTGGAAGCTCTTATTATCTCAGAAGAAGATTATAACATCCGCAAATGATTTAGTGTCAGAGATTGCAATTAAACTGATGAGCCCTTGTTAAGAGCTCAGAGTGTGTCAGAGCGACTCTTTGAAAAATATCTTTTTAAACCAGCTTGAAAGCAAAGATGACTAAAGTAATGACGGCAAATGTAATAAGCTTCTCATCCGAGCCACAAATGTAAACTTGTTGCTCATGCAAACAATACAGCAGAGGGTGTAGATCAGTGGTGTCAAAGTCATCGTGGGCCACATACAACCCTACTTTGATCTCAAGTGGAACAGATCAGTGAAACTCTTCTTTCTCTCTATCTGAATTTAACTGTACATTTAAACCCTGAGATATCCCAATATAAGAAAAAGGAGTGCAATTTCAACAGCAGCTCTTAGTTTTCTTTACATGATAAAGAAAGGCTGCTGTCGTCAGCACCACTCTTTAAACTTAAATTGTAAGAAATTAATATGTAAAATGACAGAAAAAAGTCTGGTAGCTCATTGATAAAAAAGTCCTGTAATTAAAAAGGAGAAAGCTTTTGTCAATTCACAGAAAAATGACCTGTTTTATTTATTTATTTTACAGTGGACACTTTCTAAAAAAAAAAAAAAAAGAAAGAAAGAAAGAAAAAAAACCCTATAAATTTCTATAGTAGTGAAAAAAAAACAGGAATGGGTGAAATGTATCAGTAGATGGAAAAATGTATGGAAACACAGTTAAAAGTCAAAAATTTATGACCTCCTTCAAATTTCCCAAAGACATCCAGTGGTCCGGATTGGAGTTTTTGCTGGACTGATTTTGACCCCTGGGCCTTATGTTTGACACACCTGCTGTAAATGAAATAAAGACAAAAAAAAATGCAAACATGAATTAGATTTTGAATGAGAAGACACAATAAACAGCTGCAACGTCTTTCAAATAATTTTTGCAAACACTTTCTTTGGCACTAGGAGCTGGATTTGTCAAAGTACTGATAAACTTGGTGGCATATTAGGAACAATAAGGGCACAAGTCTTTACATAAAACAGCACCTTTTTACCTGTTTTTATTTGTCAATATTGGTATATAAAATGGATGAAGTCCACTAACGTGTTTATTTTGTGACCTCCATCTGCAAACAACATCTTCCACAGAATAATATGACCTTCATACAGGTGGAATGTTACAGGACTGTTGTATTAGGCTTTGTGGATAATTGGATATATAAACTCCCGAGTGTATATTCCCAACAGACAAAATTCTTCCCTTTGTAATAATGTGGGTGGAAAACAAGCAGCACGCCTATCTTACCTGTTTGCACACCTTGAGACTAGTTCCTCCTGTTATGAGATCTGGAAGAACTTGTCTCCAAGAAAACTGGTGTGGATCACTTTTTGCTGGGACAAATGACACATATTACTCAATACAACAATTTAGTACTATTGTCTTTCAGCTTCCATTTATTTAAAAAGATTACTTTAAAAAAAATGTAGGTTTTGTCTTTATTACTTTGTTTGTCCTGTTTGGCCCTTCCACTGTTTTTCCATTGTGGTCTTCTATAATCTGCCACTAATCAAGTACTTTTAGCAGGCCAGGCTATTTTATGATGTTGTATTTGTATATCAAGGTTTAATACTAAAATGATGGTGGTTTCTATATGATTTTTTATTTGATTGATTTTTATTCTTATTTGCTTTCTTAACGCTGTAGTTGTGGACTGTCAAACTGATTCGCCATTTCTGGAATAAAAAAATGTTTCCTGAATGTGGAATCTGAAATCCTTTCAAGCTTGATTAGACTACCTGTGGTTTAAACTAATTGAATTAAATGGGATGACCAGATCCCAACAAAGTAAATGTAGGGCAAACACTGTGTTTGTGTGGGACAAAGTGGGACATGTCAACGATGCTGAATTTGATTTCACTGTTATTTCAGCCGCTGTTCTGCCTGGTAACAGTTTTTGGCTTTCAGTTTGTATGTGTCCATAGACTGATATATATTTTTTGAGGCATGTCTGACATTTTTGGAAGTTTTTAACCAATCATGACACATAAAACTGTTACTTCACACCGTATCACCCCCTGTGTGAAGCTAAGAAGTAAATAAGCTCTGTTTCTCAGTATACACTATCACTTCATTGTCTTTGTGGTTGTTTCTGTCACATTCAACAGAATCTGCAAAGTTTGTGACTTTTTGTATATGGTATATTTACACTGCAGTGTGTTAATATTGGGACTCAACATATGCTGCGCCAGTTTAGAAGAAAAAGAAAGACTTATGAGAAATGTCTTCCATGAACAGTGTAAAGGGGAAAGTAATCCAATGTAATTTGGTATGATTTTATGGTTTTTAGATATACGTCTTTAATATACTGTCTTAAAGCCGATGGAGAATTCTGAGTACTGGCATCCTCACAGGGCTTTTTGTCAGTGCCCTTCATGCTTTCCTCACTGCTCTGCTGGGAGATTGCACAGTTGTTTGTGCAGCGCTCTTTCACACATGCGTTATGCGATGCTGAGGAAGGGCTCCTCATTATTTTTGCAATAACCCTCCACCTTTTCACAGCATTGTGCTGTTCTTGTTTCAGAAGTGAGGGAAGCCGGTGTTGATGGATCTCTTCGTTGTTTGTTAATGACATGAAGTTAATTCTAACTGGAGGGTCAGTGGCTTAAATGTTGGGCTGCCTTTGAAATGTGTTGGCAGTTAAAGTATCTGAAGCGGTCAACCACTTGAGTAGTTGCCAATAGTAGTGAGCTGGTGAGTGACTTTTTGATTTGGTAACTGTTCCCTGACTATGAGAGGCTGATCTGACTATAGTTAAAAAACACAAAAAAACAAAAGCCTCCCCGTCACTTTAACTCTTTATTATACACATTAAGTAAAAGCCGGTCTTTTAGAAAATGCATGTCTTGCAAAACCGGTCAAAGTATGGGACACTGTCTGAAGATGTAGGAGAAGGGTACAAGGGATAAAAATGCTGCCCAGTGCCACATAAAGACGAACGTCTGCTCACCTTATTGCTACTGATTTCAAAACTCTTTTTTATGTAGTTTGTTAGTTTCTTCACGAGCGGGTTAGACTGTGCTTTCACCGGCAGAGGGAGGCAAATGAAACTGCGACAACACTCGCGAGATGAGACAAATCTCTCGACCTCCCAGCCGTCTCTTTAATTCTCGCGGGATTTCCAGGTTCCTCCTCTTTCACTCCCTGTAGCTAACATGGCAGTCGGCAAGAATAAGAGGCTGACCAAAGGCGGCAAAAAGGGTGCCAAAAAGAAGATGTAAGTTGGACATTCAGACATTGTTGTGTGAACAACACTTCGCTCTTTTCGTTGGTGTCGTTTTGGTGTGAAATGGGTGAAGGATGAAGCCGATTTTAAGTGGATGTTAAGCGGCCAGTGCTAGTGTCGGCAGTGTCGGCACCGCCGGCCCCAGTGGCGCTGAGCTGTAGCATGATGTCTCCTTTCATGCTCTTAGACTTTCTGTAGTCAAGTTGATTTTATTATGTGCGAGAAGCTCATTTGGAGTATCACTAGCACAATAACGGAAAGCTCAAGTAATTTGGTTGCCAGCTAGCGCCTGCAATCTTATATGCTAAATGCTAGCTTAGCTTAACTGTAGGGTAGGCGAGCTTGTCTGGCAACATGGCAGTCGGATCCTACGGCTAAGAATTAATGTATCTAACTTATAACACCATGTGGTGCAGACGATCAGTACGACCGAGCTAGTCCGTTAGGAAATCGTGAAATCGATTAGAGTAGTGGTTATTCCACGGTGTTTGCTAATCCGAGCAGTGTCCTTTCTCGTACTGGTATTCAAGCATGGCTGAGATGATTGTGAATTAATAGTTTCTACTCTCCTGCAGTGTGGACCCTTTCTCCAAGAAGGACTGGTATGATGTCAAGGCACCAGCCATGTTCAACATCCGCAATCTTGGCAAGACCTTGGTCACCAGGACTCAGGGAACCAGTAAGTCTGCATTGTGTGAAGGCTGTTGTGTGTGTTGTATGCTAATGTTGCTTTCTGTAAAGAACAGAAGTGTCATTCTATGATTCAGTGAAACCTCTGCAGTAGTAGTAAAGATCAGCTTTAGAGTTGTGTAGGTGATGCATTGTTTTTTTTAATGCTGTCCATAATTATCTGAGAGTGTCCTTGGTGTACAGTGGGAATGTGATGACAAACTGTTTCGATCCCAAATGATGGCCCTGATTACTTAGGAGATCAACTGACTTTCCCATTATCAGTACTTACTTCAGCTTCCAGAGAGTTCTCGTTACCTTTCAACCCTTTAACTTTTTCCGTACCTCTTGTACCACACAGGAATCGCCTCTGATGGTCTGAAGGGACGTGTGTTTGAAGTGAGCCTCGCTGATCTCCAGAACGATGAGGTGGCCTTCCGCAAGTTCAAGCTCATCACTGAGGATGTTCAGGGCAAGAACTGCCTCACCAACTTCCATGGCATGGACCTGACCCGTGACAAGATGTGCTCCATGGTCAAGAAGTGGCAGGTAATGGTCATGTTTTTCACCAGTGGTGCCAGATAGCTGATGATGTCACTTATGCCAATGTGTTTGAGATTTGGCTACAGGGCTACACTATATATTGTCTTGCCGTCAACATTCAGGTTTGTATATGGTATATTTACACTGCAGTGTGTTAATATTGGGACTCAACATATGCTGCGCCAGTTTAGAAGGAAAAGAGACTTATGAGAAATGTCTTCCATGACCAGTATAAAGGGGAAAGTAATCCAATGTAATTTGGTATGATTTAAGGGTTTTTAGATATACGTCTTTAATATACTGTCTTAAAGCCGATGGAGAATTCTGAGTACTGGCATCCTCACAGGGCTTTTTGTCAGTGCCCTTCATGCTTTCCTCACTGCTCTGCTGGGAGATTGCACAGTTGTTTGTGCAGCGCTCTTTCACACATGCGTTATGCGATGCTGAGGAAGGGCTCCTCATTATTTTTGCAATAACCCTCCACCTTTTCACAGCATTGTGCTGTTCTTGTTTCAGAAGTGAGGGAAGCCGGTGTTGATGGATCTCTTCGTTGTTTGTTAATGACATGAAGTTAATTCTAACTGGAGGGTCAGTGGCTTAAATGTTGGGCTGCCTTTGAAATGTGTTGGCAGTTAAAGTATCTGAAGCGGTCAACAACTTGAGTAGTTGCCAATAGTAGTGAGCTGGTGAATGCAAGCAATGTGGACGATCGCTAGTTAAAAGTCCATTCACAAAACTCCCATTTACGTAAACATTTATTAAATTCAGGTCCACAGTGGAGCTTTATCCTGTCCCAGAGGCAGGGTGCACCCTGGACAGGTCTCCAGTCTATCACAGGACTAACATGATGTTTGACTTTTGCTTGCACAAAATTAAAATGATAAATAATGTTAAGACGTAAGTGTGTACAGTCATCTGATCTGTAAATTGTATTTATTTTTTGGCCCAAGACAGCGGTTATGAAGGTGTTAGGTCTTCTCATTGTTCAGCAGGCGATGGTAAAATATTTTGGATTTGAGTGTGTCGGTCATATAGTCATAATTTTGCAGTGGTGTTTACAGTAATGGTAGCAGCAACGTCTGAGTGCACCAATGCTCTTTGAAACACAAGCAACAAAGTGTTGTTTCATTTTGGCTCTTCCAATGCAAAAATCAAAGGCCACTGTATTAGATACACCTGGGATATCTAGTTTGTTCAGGAGCCGTGCTATTCGTTATACTTAAAAGCCTCTCAATGTTGTATATTGGACTATTACATTTAAGATCTCCCATCATTTTATCCGTTCAGATAGCATACATGAGGACAGTGACCAGTAGAATCATAAATTGTGTAGAACAAAACTGGAAATATAGAAGCTTTCTAAATGTAGAATATGTGGCAGAGTTGTTGCATTAGACTTCACACCCGTGCCTTCGCTGACAAGTGTACACCTCAAACAATTTACTAGTGATTCCAAAGCTTCCAGATTAACAACACTTTAAAATTGGGCTTTAATGCGTTTTGGTTCAGAAAAGGAAATGTGAGAAGCACATTGAAGGAACACAAGCAGCTAAAGTTTGTTACAGACTGATGCGTTTAAAGGTGGCACTGTTATTGTAATAATTATTGATTATCTTTCTGCTCAGACCATGATTGAGGCCCATGTGGATGTGAAGACCACCGATGGCTACCTTCTGCGTCTTTTCTGCGTGGGATTCACAAAGAAGCGTGCTAATCAGATCAGAAAGACCTCCTACGCCCAGCACCAACAGGTCCGTCAAATCCGCAAGAAGATGATGGAGATCATGACCCGTGAGGTTCAGACCAATGACCTGAAGGAAGTGGTCAACAAGCTGTAAGTCACATTTGTTTCTGATTAAAGCACAGATGGCATTATTAATTTAAGATTCAGCTAATTATATCTGAGTGCTCTCAGGTTTTGTGTCGTAATTAATGGTTTTACATTAATGCGTTCGCTGTTTCGTATTCCAGGATCCCTGACAGTGTTGGCAAGGACATCGAGAAGGCCTGCCAGTCCATTTACCCTCTGCACGATGTGTACGTCCGCAAGGTCAAGATGCTTAAGAAGCCCAAGTTTGAGTGTAAGTAATGCACAGTAGTATTTACAGGTCTCTACCTGTAAATACTACTGTGGGTTTCTTTTGTTTGTGGGAACACATGATGACAAACAGTTTCGGTCCCGTATGACCACCTGATTACCGTCTATTGAGATCACCTGATGTTCCCTTGCAAAGTGCTTGTTTGACAAGCAGAAATTCTTGGTTTAAATGAACGAAATGTTACCACTTTATCTTTGTCATTGCATATGTAAGATAAAAACTGTCATTTTCAAGTTGTTAGTACAGGTTTGATTAGCCAGCCAAGTTAAAGTTAAGTTCCCTGTCCTCCCTTGCAGTGGGCAAGCTGATGGAGCTCCATGGTGAGGGTGGTGCCGCCGGTGCTGCAAAGGCTTCCGGTGATGACACTGGAGCCAAGGTGGAGAGGGCTGATGGCTATGAGCCCCCCATTCAGGAGACAGTGTAAAAACACCCTGATTTGAATAAAAAAAATGTAAATGACCAACAAACTGTTCTGTTTCTCTTTGTCAGTAAAGTAATGCAGTCATTCAGAGTCGGTACAGGAGGGGATAAAATGCTACAAAGTCCAGCACCCTTGAAGGAACTAGTCACTAGATAAAACGTGGATGCTGCGAAATTAGTGCATTAGGTTTTTCGATTGTTTGAATAAAAGGTAATAGAGCTGAATTTTATGTACTTTAGTCTGCAGTGTAGAAACTTCCTGCATTTCCAGTATCTGTGGTAAAACTTGTACATACAAGTCCTACAAAATCATATTTCTGAAGCTTACTGAAACTATACTGGTAGTAATATTCCCCTGAAATGTTGCCATTTAATTTCATCTCAGTAAAGCACATTCAGTGAAATTCATTTATAATAGGAAGAAAATAAACCCACTAGATGGCGCCAGTGTTCATCTGGTAGAATTAAAATGCTTCCAAAAAAAACTAACATCATCCACCATCTGTAATATTTTTATTGATTATTCAGTAAACGTTTTTCAAGTGGACTTAAAAAGTTGCACTACTTGTAGATAAAATACTGCATTCAACTTAAAGTCAGTTCAGGTTTCTGCTGCTGTGAACAAGTCACTGGAGCTTCAGGTCATCCAGCTGTGCTTTGCACTGAGCAACAGCCCGTGTGGCTTTAATCCAGTACTTGCACGTAGTTTTTAGGAACCAAGGCCCGTTTGCCCCTCAGGTCCCCTAAAAACCATTCATCATCTATGGACTCGAGATTGGTTATAATATCCCCAACCTGTAAAAGAAGAGGAAATGTGGTTTTTACATGTAATGAGGAATTAATTTTGTTTACTCATGTAAGATGGAATCGCATCACTACCCGCAGGGAGAGCTCCTCATTACAGGTTGATGTGAAGCTGTACAGAGCCCTGGCTCTCCCGCCTCCAGCAGCTCCATTCTCCTGGTTATTAAACAGCTGCTGGCCTGTAAAGGGCAAAATTTGAAGGAACACTTGTAAATCATGTGTCATGCTACAGAGCAGCATGACAGAAAAAGGGGATCTTTGTCCATCTTCTCACGCCTGATTTTCTCTACCAAAAACGCACAGTATAAAGACACTGGTGTTTCAAATCTAAACTTTTCAGCTCAAATATTCCTGACATCACACCTGTGGTGCTTTCCACATAATTCCTGGGGAAGAGGCCCTCCCTGCCATTGAGCCTGCCACAGCTCCACTCAGCATCCATGTGCTTGGTGACGAGGATACAGTCGCCCTGTTGAAAGGACAGCTCTTCCTCTGTCCTCCCTGCATAGTCATACAGAGCTACCACCCACTCCACGTCAGAGTGAGACGCCTACAGAAACGAGGAGTCAAATACACAAATGTTCAGTGCCGCTGCAGAATACTTAACTATAACAAAACTATTATATCTTTTGCTCAACACATAGGGTCAAGTTGCATGACCAACATTGTCTGGATTTATTATCGTGCTTGTATCAGTGTTGGTTACCTGAGCAGGTTTGGCAGCCTCAGGGTGGATGCTGGGAGAAGCGGCAGCCATCCCTGTGTAAATGTGAACAAAATTAAATCAAGGAACAAAATAGAAAATTCTGTGGCCACATTTTGTGACAGTCCTCAATAATGTATTGGTTTGCTATAAAGAATTCGATATTGCTGCCATTGAGGAGACTGGTGTCAGGCTTTTTGTATTATTTCTTTTACTGAGCAGGAGTTTGCGTTATTCATGTGAATGCTTTAACGTTTTAAAGACCAATTTTTCCTCGATTTGAAATATATGTGAGTATTTGTAGGACAACAATGTACTACTTGTAACCTCTGATCTGTATTTCTAACCTCCTGCCTATGGCTGGGCTTTTGTAAACAATTATTTAATTAAAGTCAAACAAGTGCAAATTCTTGACATGCCACAGAGGGTATGTACCAGCCAGGATAAAGTAAAGACGCTTAATAAAGGCTCTTCAGTGGAAGATACAAAACTTCTGTATGTTGTAGTGTGGATATTCACACAGATAAATATATGTATGTACAGTTTTAAAGTCAGCACATAGTGAGCATCAGAAAATCTTACCGGGCAGTGCGACCTTCTTACTGGGTTTCTGACTCGGGGGTGGAGGCAGATCTTCGATGACGTCTACAAAGTTAAGGGGGAAGATGCCAGTGTGGCCGCCGATCTGTCCCCGTGCCCAGTCCTGTCCCACATACTCCTTCAGCTGGATCACATCACCCTCAGAGAACGACAGCTCATCACTGTGCTCCCCTTCAAAGTCAAACCTTGCCATACACCTGGGACCACTTTAAGGGTAGGTTAAACATCGAGTTAGCCCATCATGCTAGTTTGTAAAGGCTGATCCAAACATTTTATGCTGTAAAGACAGTACCTGACTTTTGCGGGTGTTGGTGGCGGCTTTGGTTTCCTCTCTGGGAGGGGTTTTGGGGAATCCAACTAATCAAACAAGAAAAAAAAAAAAAGTTAAAAGCATTTGCCTTGCTTTTTGTTTGTCACTAAATAGGTGAAGGATGGACTGAAACCTACCAGGACTTTGACATGATTGATGGGAAAGAAACCAGTAGATCCCCTACAGGTGCCTTTGTACCACTCACTGTCCACCTTCTCCACCATGGTCACAATATCTCCCGCTCTCAGACTCAGCTCTCCGGGACCCTCTGTTTTAGGACCAAACACTTCACAATCAATCATTTAATACAAACAGTCAAAGCTTTCCAGTCAAATCCAACAAATACATCTACACTCACAGGCCACTTCATTAGGTACACCTGTTCAACTCTTTATTAATGCTGATGGCTGATAACATGGTGGTAACCCAGCGAATTTAAGTATGTAGACATGGTCATGCTTAAGTTTAATGCATGGCACATTGGCACACCTTGGGCCCCTTAGTGCCGGCTGGGCACCATCTAATTCGACAGCGCCACAGTGCACCCATCATCTGATAGCTGCTTCCAGCAACACACCATATCACAAAGTTAAAAGATTTTTGATGGCTTCTTGAACGTGAATTAGTTCACTGTACTCAAATGACCTCCACCTGTGATATGTGGTGGAGCAGGAGTTCTGCATTACAGATGTGCAAATCTGCAGCCGTCTCTCAGGAATGTTTGCAGCATCATGTTGAATCTATGCCACAAAGAATTAATACAGTCCAAACTGGTACTAGCAAGGTGTACCTAATAAAGTGGCCATCAGTGTTAATGATTCTTTTCAGTCAATATGCATTTTAAAAATGAGCATTTAAAACTTTATCAGCAGGAGAGGTTGCTGTTTAGAGTGTTCACTGTGGCATGGACACAAAGAGGCCGGCAGAAATAAGAAACTATTTGTTATTTAGGGAGCTGTAGAGCTAGGTGTGTTTGTCAATTTTAGAATGACCTCCTTTTTATTGCATTTCTTTTCTGGAAAACAAGCTAGTCTTGGTCAAAGTTAACGCTAATTCTTACTAGTTAGCCCCCAGTATCTTGTGCCATATAAACCATCATCTCCTGACTTCACCAGAAAGAGTTGTCTCCAAAGATTAAAAGAAAAAACCCCCCCAAGAACCCCCCACCATGCATATGCATATAGATTTCTAAATTTAGGGGGAGGCCTTTGGGTTAGCCCCCTGTCTCCAGACATTACATTATACCCAACCTCCCTCCCCTCTTGACTGGAAACCTGTAATTGTATTTGTCCTCTAATTAATATGCCACAACAAATCCAGTCAAAGAACAGCCTGAAATGTCAAAAATATTATCTTAAACAGTTGTTTAAGAAACCGATGCTTCACCTGGATCAAAGTCATGTATGACCTGCACCTTTAGCCCAGTTTGGTCAGAACCCTGCACAAAAAGGAACAAAGACTTTAAAGGGTAACACATCAGGACAGACTGGTAACAACAGCATCAACATAAACTGACTCATAATAAAAGGCTGAGTCACCTGTGGTGAAGATTCATCCGAGGAAAGGGGAGTTATAATCTTCATGCGGGACTTGTGGACTTTTCCTCTAGTTTGTCCAACTTGGCACTCAAATTCATTGTGATTAATTTCTCTAAGCAGCAGCAGCACTTCGTTTTTCTATTGAAAGGCCAACAGTACATAGAGGAGTTAATGATGTGCTTAACAATGATGAGCTGCAGGCCACGTATGCGCTGGTAAAACTAGTTTGGTCACCTGGAATGACAGCTCTCTTGAATTACTCCCTTTGTAGTCGAAGCTTGCAATCCCATGGGGAAGCTGCAACTAGTGGGAGAAAGAAAAAAAAAAAACAATGTTATCAAGCTCTCGCAAAGCCGTTGTAGAAACAAGCTTGGAGGATTTATGCGTGCAGTCTCTCACAGTGTATTTGTTGTAGAGGCGGTGGCCTGGGTTGGGCCTTGGGGGTAAGACGAGATCTTTCCTGTGGGGCTTCTCTGGCTGGAGTTTAGGTGAAGAGTCCCATGACAGCGACTGAGAGCGACCTGTGGCTTTGAAGCTTTGGGGAGGCCTTCCTGGGGCTATTTTGGCTGGAGGTGGGCGAGGTGGGAGGCTTTTGTTCATACTTGGCTTCCTGAAGTGCAAAATTGTCCACAACTTGAGCAGGACATACTCAAAGTGTCCTACAGTTTGATATTTGATTGTTTTCCCCTCTCCACTTACCGAGGCGGCAGTGATGGCATTGGCATAGCACTGAAAGGCTCCTGGAAAAAGAATCAGGGCAAAAGATGTGAAGCATAACTAGCTGAAGCTCAACAGCAGGCAGCGGGTTTAGGAGGAAAGAGTTTCATCCGAAGATGCACTTTAATGAGGTTTGAGGCTTTCCTGTGATCCAAATCATACCTGGAGGGACAAGCTGGACTGCAGGCTTTTTTTGTGGTTCATCGAGTTGTTTAGTGAGCCCACGGCGTTCTGAATTGGAAGAGGAGGAGGATCATCCCAGGAGGAATCTGACATTAAAAAAAGGCATACTGAGCAGCTGTGCTTCGTGTGTACAGGATAAATAAAGTGAAGATAGGTAAGAGTTCAGTGCCCAGTTACTACATGCTGCATACATGTCAGATAAACACATCAGTCTTACTTAAGGCTTACTGAACCTACCTGAACTGGTTTTGCTGGGGACCCTGATGGTGGTTGGTCGCTTCGGCAGGCTTGGCACGGTGAAGGAGCCCCCATTGACGTTAGAGTTACGCGGCGGTTTAAATGGCATCGGATCTGAGCAATGAGACACCTCATGAGTGTACAGCTTTGCATTTGTGTTGCACCAACCTAACTCAGGACCTCAGGTGTACAATAATGTCATAAAAGTCAGCAGATGGTTGTTGTTATTAAGGTTTACTTAAAGGGAGCATTTGGAATTGTAGGAAATAAGGCATTTCTTAGCCATTCCTCCAGTCACTACATAGTTTTGTGCAGCATCTCTGACCACGATGTAACCAAACAACCATTAATTAGGTTTCTTTAAATGCCAAATATCTGCCAGTGTGACCAATCAAAGATTCTGCTCTCTTTTCTCAGCTTCTTATGGTTGTCACTTAAACACCAGTAAGATCTTTGCAGGCAAGATAACCTTCTTAACCACAATTTATAGGATTTCTTCTTACATTAATAAAGTCAAATCAAGGATTTTTATATGAAAGCAGATTGAAAAACCCAAAACAAAACAGTAAGTTGATTAACAGAGAAACTGGAGATGAAAAATGTAAACACGTACTTTTGGAGCAGTGCATTTTATTTGTACTTACTTATTGGAGTCTCCACATACTCATTCTCTCTGACCAAAGAGGCTGAGTTGTGGTTGTTTATATTCAGATTGGGTTTGAGTGGTTCCTTCACCGGAGGTGTAGGTGGAAAAAGTGAAGGTTCAGGTGGAAAAAGTGAAGGTTCAGGTGGAAAAAGTGAAGGTTCAGGTGGAAAAGGTGAAGGTTCTTCCTCATACACTTGGCTGACTCTGGTCAGCGGAGAGCGTGATATTTGTGACATGGCACCCTTGCTGTGTAAAGCCTCCAGCTCCTCCCTTATTGATCGACCTGCGGGTTTCTCAGGAGGCTGAGGTCTGGGGGCTGTCGTAGGGGTTTTAAAGATGTTTGCCCCCGATATGTTTTGACTGTCATCGTCCATACTCGGGGTAAACGGAGGTTTGAGAGCTACAAAAGGTTTAGCAGCAACCGGAGGTCTAATGGATGGCTTCCTGGCAGGAAGCTGCGGTTTGCTAGATTCATTCCCATTTCCGTCCTCGGTGGTAGCCTGGCTCTCAAAAGCCTGGATCTTGGCCCGGATGCTACGTTGATTGTTGCTGCCGCTCATCTCGTCAGGAGCATCTTCACTTTGCGAGGATTCGTCGGCTTGATCAGTGATGCCACCGCCCTGCTCGTTATCTGCACCGAAAACCTCCAACAACTCCTTTAAATACTTATTTGAGAGGACCTCCTGGTTATCAGATTGAATATCCTCAAAACTTTCACCGATTTCGACCAAAGTCTGAACTTTGGCCTCCTCTTCGGTTGGTTGCTTAAGGGATTTCGTGCGAGGGCGTGGAACGGGACGTTGGCTGCGATTGGAGTTTGAAGGAGAAAGAGTGGCGTCACCAGGTTCAGGGGCAACAGAAGGATGGTTTAGGGGAATGTTCCAGTGCACAGTTACAGATCGGGCACACGTGTGCGTGGAGTCTTGCTGTTGAAGTTGCTTTCCATCAGAGTCAGGATCACTTTGGTCCTCAGCGTTCGTGAGTGCTGCGGTATTTGTCACAACCTTCTCTGCTGCTTTTCTGTCTGCTGTTTTTGGCAGCGAGGGCCTGGGTGGCTTTTGTGGCTTTGTACCTGGAAGCATGAAGAACCACGGTGTTTAGAGTCAAACCTGCTATGAATGCTCAGCAGACAGTAATGATCCTTTTATGCCTCACCAGCAGGTCTTTTCTCAGCCAACGGTGGAGTGTCACCACGCCGTGTGACGGCAGCGGCAGGGTCAGTCTGTGTGGCGCTTGTGCCTGTGCAGCTGCTCCGGCGGGGGGCTGCAGTGGGCTTTACGGCGTGTTCCTCCCCAGTCTTCTCTTTGATCACCTGGTCATTGGATGGTGGGAGTGGAGTCATTAAAAGAGAGAGACTATGACATTTCTGTGTATTGTATCTAGAATAATAGAATTATTATCACACACCCTTGGCTATGATACACCTTGATCATTTTAAAATACTTGTTACTAGGATTGTAACAAGTGCTCATCAGTGTTCATTAATAGGCAACACTGAGACACTGTGGCTTAGGTGAAACCTACCTGGGACACAGAGCCCGGCTGAGGAGGAGGGGAAACCACTGAGGATCCTGTGAACCAGGTGTTACTTGTCAGAGGCTCTGCTGCTATAAAGGTTATCTGTGGTCGCCTGGAAGACAAACCGCAATAGCACCATGAGGATCCTCCCCTACACGAAACCCCCCCCCAACAAAAACACACCTACACACCCACTTCTCGTCCATCTTAAATGCAGTTATTTTACTGATGATTACTTTTTAGATTTGTTAGCAAAAGCACGGTTCTCTGAACCACATGGCACAAATCAGATATTTGGTTTCATTAAGCTTTTAAGAAGCAAATAATGCAAACAAGATGTAAAGAGTAGGATACCTCCCGTCTCTGTTGTTGCTCTGAGAGTTTGTTCTCGCTAAAGGAAGAAAGAAAAAAAAAGTAACATGAACTTTGTCCCCATTGCACTATAAGATGTCAGTTCCTGTTAATCATACTACAGATATATTTCTCTCTTAAAAAGAATCCTGCTGAAACCAAACATTAGAAAGAAGACTCATTACTCTTCCACATGAAAAACGTGTAGAAACACACCGTAAAAGGCTCTAAACGTTTCTCAGAAGGCCGGTTTAGGCAAACTTACTTCGTTTGATAGCAGCTCGTATTGAGGAGAGAGGTCCCGGACTGAAAAGAGAGCAGAACAAGAGGCTTGTTTATCATCAACAGCAGGTTCATACTTTTGCGGTGACACCATGGTTAAACAGAAATCTGGTCACTCTTCATTTTAACAATCCTTGCAGTGTAACTCCATGCAGCTCCTCCTTATTGTTGATGATCCAAAAATAGATAGAGCAGAGATGAATTGCTTAAATATTTTATAGATATAAATGATAAAAATATACATGATAAATGGCACACTATTTTGGATTGTTATGGTTAAGGAAACAGTAAGAAGGTTTACATCAGGTAAAAAGACAAAAATATTTGATATAAGCAGAAAAAAAAGTGCTGAAATACATTGAAATAAGTTCTTAGAAATTTGTTAGAGTCCAGAGTTAATTATGCAATTCACATTTGTTAGACTGGGCTGTCTGAAACAAGTCGTTTCGTTTCATCTCCTTTCTTCTGATTGGCTACCTCTCAAATGGACGGTTTAAGCAGCAGGTGGGCAACTCTGCTTAAATACAGAGTTATGTGCCTCAGACAACAGCATTAAGTGACATCATAGAGATCCAACAGTAGAAAAAAAACAAAAAAAAACACTGCTGGATGCAAGTGCTACTTCTCAGCTTCCAATAGACACTACACACCATGGTATCAAATTCAATGTCGCCTTGAGTTATTAGATTCAAAAGGTATTCGGAATACTTGACCTCTGACCTTGAGGTCAAGGCCACTGGAATTCAAACTTGTCGGAGATCTTTAGTAGATGCTGCTGTGGTATGAATTTGAAAATCCAAGGTGACTTCCTTCTTGAGTTATCGCATTCACAAGATTTTCAGAAAACTTGACCTCTGACTTTGACATTGTGATCAAAGTCACTGGGATTCAAACTTGTCCACTTATGATATCCTACTGGTATCTCACGGCTGAGGGGTAAAGACTGTCTGAATCCAAGTGTTCAGCACGGGTTGAAGCTTTTAGGACTTAAGCACACTTATAAAACACTGACCACATTTATGAAACTTTTGGTATGTTTAATAAATGCATCCACTTTTATAACCACACACAAATAAAGGCAAAGCATAAAGTTCCCACTTTATAGGACAAGAGTAATATCCCAACAAACACCGTTCATTAATCTGTTTGAAATCATCGGGCTTACAAAACCAATAATCCCAGTAAACAAGACCATTTCCTCAGTGCGTTTGTAACTCTTTTACACAATACAGGAGGCGAATGTATTGACACCATTTGACATCTTCCGTTTGTTTCACTTTCAAACATTCTTTCCTTTTCATCGCAGCACTCTTTGTGCTGGTTGAAAACTATAGAGGTTGAACTAACGTGACAGGGAATTTTCCCTGCTCGTTAAGACCCGAGTCCTGGATCTAAACTATCTGACAAAAGCCCAACAATCCTCCTTTCCTTGTGCCGGGCGGTTAATTTAATTGACTGCTTGAGTTGGAACCACGCGGACTTAAAGGGTCACAAACAACTCCGTGATGTATGAAAGCTTTAAACAACGTGACAGATTTTCAGCTCTACACACATTTGTCTTCTTAACATGTGTAAACACCAAGTGAAAAAAGCAGCACGGTGTCTACTCATCATTGTGTTAACCTTCTGTCTGTCAGCGAGGATAGATCACCGCATTGTTTGGTCCATTCACAACCTCACCATCAGCAGATCTGGCTGTTAAAGGGGACAGAGCCCTGATTCCAGCTACAGCTGAAGTTTGGTGAAACTGAACAGCTGCTGCTGGATCGAACATACAAAACTTCAGCTCGGCATGAAATCAAATACCTGGAATGCAAATGTTCTTGGTTCTTGGTTCTTTCAGCACGATCTGCACAGGAAAACAGAGAAACAGGTTTTATAAGTGATGTGGAGAAACAAAGACAACATACTTGTGAACATTAATGCAATGAAGATGTATGAGAAAAGTTAGATGTATCATGATTGATCATTTTTAGTGGAATATTAATCTCATCATGATGCAGTGACTGAAATGAACTACAGGCCAAGTAACCAGAAGCAATGGGTGCTTTCACTGAATCCAGAAACAAGCTGTGTTAACATGACATTTTCTGATCGATCATGTCCAATTAACTTAAATCTTTCTGAAAAAACTTGTTATAATGATTGTTATGAAATTTCAACCTTATATGTCAGATTTTTTTCAAGCGATATATGTTTGAAAAATGGTCCATTGGCCCACTACCAGCATGAGTCAGTGTTTGGACATGAATGTTACAAACATTATTAAAGATAAAAGCCTGAGATTTTCACTGGCCTTTCTTATCATCAAAATGAATCAGGATCTAAAATTGAGTACAGATACATAAAAAAATGTCTTAGTATTGTTCAGTTAAAATATGAAAAAAACCCCAAATAAATCAAGTGGTTGTGTAAAGTCACATTTGAGCGCTCACTTAGAAAAAAGCTTCACATATCAAAAGACAACTAGTGATAAGTTCTGAATGGTACAAAGTTAAATTTCACAATGATACAATTAAACCTGTAGAATGCTTTAAGCTAAATTCTTAGTCACAACTATGATGAAAATATTATTTAGCAGATTTGGGTAGAGTAGGTCTTGAAAATGAAAAAATATGCATATAATTAACAAAATTAGTTTCTCATTTATAATTAGAGTACCATCTGGAAAACCATCTACTGATATTTTTGTTTTTGTGGTACAACTTGTTATATTTGCTTAATCCAGCTTGAAGTTTGAATGAAAATGGCACTTTCTTTGTTTTTGTCACTAAAAATTTGGCATTGAAAAGTATTCTGCACATTTTATTTTGCATTATTGCAAAATACAACTATAAAATACTAGAAATTTTTTACAATATCAGTTAAAAAAAACAACAACAACCCAAACTTTTAGTGTGAGACTGCTTGATTATTTTTCTTCAAATTTTAACTAGTCAATAATTGGACATTTTTAGATGTTGCTCTCCCGAGTTACAGATGCTGACTGATTCTGATGCCAAGGAAGGCCAGAGAAAATCTCATCTTTAATAGCCCTTCAGTCATCCATATGTAAACATTGAAGTGTGGAGAAAAAAAAAGAAAAGTATTTGATAGATAAGATTTCGCAGCAATGATTAAATGTCCAAACCATAAAATCTGTAAGCGAATCAGAGACGGTTGAGCCGTAGGAGCAGGTTGATTTGAGATAGAATGATCTTTCTAAAACATGAGCTGGTCCTACTGGTAAAGCAGCTTACTGAAGATCAGAATGAAGATAAAAATACACAAAAGAAACAGCAGGTGAAGATTTTTAAAAAGGCAACTAAATATGACATCACAGTCCACGCTAAAGCCAACACAGCAAAAGTCTGAGCCACTGTTTTATAAGACACAAACTCCAGGCTCTCCCACTGCTTCCAGACAGTGCTGTGTGAACTAGAAATACAAGAACTGAAACCGTACCAGCAGGGTGGACAATAACATGTTGATGAACCAGTTTGGCTAAAATGAACTGGTTTCCTTCAGGAAGCACTATAACACACGTATAGTTATTTCCTGGACTAATGTGGTCTATGACCTGATCTCTAGGTTTTTACAAACCAAACGCAGATTTCCAGCATTTATCAGCACAAGCTAAAGAGTAAATTCAGTCACTTAAACTAAAGTCATTTGTCCTTGAAGTACAATGAAGACATCCAGGCAGAGACAGAGGAGGCATTGTTTTTAATGCCTCAAACAGCAAGCCCTGACCTAGTTGTTCATGACACGCACCTGTCACACCTGTTACTTGTTATCTGTTTAAGCTGTAATGCTGCTTCCTCAATTTACACAGCATGTGAGAACACAGCTTCTGTGCTTTCACTTCACGATACAGACGTTTTTAAGTGGCTACATGATGAATTCTCAGCTCTGACACTTTCACACTTAATAAAATGTCAACACTTCATAACAGAAGTCACACAAAAGTGCACCTGCCTGGTCATCTGTATCAGTAGAAGTGATGACACCATATGCTGACAGCCTTACCTGAGAGGAATTAAAGGAAAAGACATCAAGCGTTCAGTATCAAAAAGGTCATTTCCAATCAATATTTTCCCTCCTGGTCCACCGAGCGTCCCTCTGAACGTGCCAACGAAGCTGAAGCAAGCAGTCACACACCCACAGGCAACAGCAAAAAAGAGGGACGGCCGATAATGTCTCAGTGTTTACTCGGCCAATCTGATGAAGTGGAATGTGGTCAATCAGGAAGTGGAGGTTTTCAGTGTAAACCTCCACCATATTAATCTTTTACTTGTGAAGTCACAGAAATGTTCACGCAACTCTCTGTCATCCATACTGTAGCTGACACGGGTCTACAGCCGTTAAATAATTAACTTCAGCAGCTTTGAATTTACATTTACTCTCTCACAAGGTCAGCGTTTATTTCAGGCTTAAACAGTTTCCAGTGCAGTATAGAATCTGACTCTTGAGTATTTTTTTTTTTTAAATGTTGAATTAACTAAAGGATTTTAAAAAGGATTTTAAAAATATGATGATAAATGGAAGATCTATTTTGTTAAAACAGCTACAATTTCTCAGAGCACCTGAAGAGCACTCGTTCAAAGCAATTCATGAGTCCTAGAGTAAATCCAAGTAAGCTAAATGGACTGGTACTTATGTATTGCACCTTTCTACTCAGGTGAGCACTCAAAGCACTTTCTACTACTAATCTCATTCATCCAGTCATACACACACACACACACACACACACACACACACTCATCCAGCGCTTTTATCTAGGCCTAAGTACTTTCTAAGCATTCACGCCCTCACACAAATTTATCATGTGAGCCAGCTGTTTGTGTTCCTCACAGATTCTTATAGGAATGCAAACAGTACATGTTTTCAAGTTTGTATCAGCATCTTTATGGATTTGAAAGAGAAATTGAGTTTGAAATATCTGAAAAGTACCAAAGTGAATCCTCTGTCTGTTTGTGTGAAAAAGAAAGTGATGCAGGCTGATACATTTCACACGGTTTAAAGTATAAACTCTACAACTGAATGTACTTCTGAATGTACTTCTGGTTTAATGGATGTCAAAAACCTCACTATTAGTCATAATCGGCCTCTGCACCAATAACAGTACTGCAGTTTTGTCTTGGTTAAGCTCACCTGTGCATGAGATGTTAGGCATGAATACCTTACACACACAGAGGTGTGACAAATTAACAGAAACTCTTGACTGATCATGCCTCCACATCGCACAGAGATGGACTGATTGTCTGAAAACAACGTGAATCATATGAGTCACCAGATCTCAATCCAACAGAATGGCTATGGGAAGTTTGAGACAGACAGAGCTCTCCAGTATCATGTTCAAAACTTCAAATAAAGGAATGAATAATTGATGTTTCATCCCTCCAGTAGAACTGCAGTGATATAGGGAATCAACAAGGCATACATGTGATTTTTCCAGAGTCCTATGGAGGTTTTGCACAGTGAACGACAGATTATAGCAGCTGGTGAAGGCACACCAGTTTGAGTAAGCTTCAGGCAGTCTTGTACCATACTTAAACATCATGAAGGTGACTTCAGGCCAAGAACTACCTCATTGTGGTATCTGAGTTTAAACCCCCCACCCCCCCACACACACCAGTTTGGCTGCCCCTCCTTCAGCTTGGTTTTTTCCTTTCCACTGTTGTAAAGTGCTTACTCATTGAGGGTCATTCACCCTATAATACAAAGAGATTGTAAATTGTAACCGAATCTATGAGTCCAAATTATTCAGTTAAAAAATGATAAAATCCTTCTAAAAGTCTTACATGATACAGAATAAATACATGCCATTCAATGGTTATACTAAACGCTTCCAGCCATACAATTCTCTGCCTACATCAGCGTGCTATTAGATTACAGCGTTAACCATCTTAGACAACAACGGTGGTCTAGGGAGGAGCGTGAATATCTGCACTGAAATTCATGGTTATCCATCAGATTAGTGGTGGGCAATACATTTTCCCAGGGGGCCACATGAGAATCTCAGACTGCTGTGGAGGGCAACAGCAATTAAGCTTATAAAGAGATAACATTTATTTTAAGCAGAATTGGGTTCAGTTTATGCGCAGTCCCTATTTCTCGTGTTGCCTCCTGGGAAAATGGATTGCCCACACATGCATCAGATGGCTGTTAAGGCATATTAATCAGGGCTAAAGTGGTGGAATAACACTGACCAATGAAGCAACAGGATCATCCCAAATAAAGAAAGTGAAACACGTGTTGCACCTGTATGTAACAATAGTGGCTCTCTTTAAGAGAATTATTTACCATCAGAGGTTCACTGACACCAGAAAGCAGCTGAAGTCAGCAGGAAAGGTTTCCCCTTCACGGCCATACTCTCCCTCGAACACATGCTGACGTTACTCAGCACAAGTGGCAGCAGTCACAGAGCAGCTGGTGAAACGAGCACCAAATGGAGAACAATCTGCCTTCAAGTGTCACGCTTCACCAGCCTGAACTCCGTATGAGTTAAGAGAGCAGTCAATTGATGAGCAAATTTGCTCCCTATCCTGTACAGAAGAAGAACATGCTGAAGCACCTTTGGGAGGGAAAAGATTCTAAAGTGTGACTCCGGTCAAAATCCAGGAAGTGCTGCTGTTAACTGTTGAAAACAGATTTGCCCTCACTCTAAAAACAAGACAGCTTAAAGCTGCCAAATGACGGTGTCACGAGTGAATAACACAATGTCAGCATGTCCGGGAAGATTAGATGGTGTCCATGCAAATGAGTGATTCACAGTGCAAACTGCCCGAAGTGGTATCTGAAGTGGGTCAGACGATTTTCTGTTATTATCACAAGTTCTATCAAGTACATACGACAACCTGTTCATCACACAGCAGCCTGCCTGTTCAGACACTGACAGGAATTTCCATGCAGACAGCTGGTGGAGTCAGGGTGTGGTATGAGAGGGTGTGTCGGGGTCTGACACTGCTGGGTTTGACATGGGGTGGGGTTGCTTGCTAGGAAAAACAAAGATTATTTGGGGTGAAACCATCTTGGTACTTAACTGTTGTGGGGAAGCCGGGGCTAAAATGAAAAGCAGCAAGTTATGAGTACAGCAGCGGGTGGGGATTTTCTATAATCACAAACTGGATGATTAAAATCCATAGTGCTGTGTGATTATAAGAAACAGAGAAACTGATGTAAATGGCACTTCAGTCAGAGCGTTATTAAATAAAGTACTGGTTTGCTTCCACACAGAAAATCAGAGCATTACAACAGACTGTAACTACTTTATACTGTGTTCAGATTTCTGAAGCAACATCAAAACATAGTTATTAAAATCCTTATGCATTTGCCCAAATTAACCCTAACACCGGTCTCTCAATCCTGCCAGATGGCAAGATCCTGCAGGTCCATGAGAGGTCCATTTGCACACCTTTTATACATTTCTAGGATTTCTAGGGATCATTCCTCTCTCTCAGTTTCTGTGTTTAAATAGAATAAAACGCTGACTCCTGAAGTTGTAAGCTTTAAGTAACAGATTTTATGAATGAAGCATCGTCCCCCGCTTACCATCAAGATTTTTTACATTATTTGCTGCTCACATTGCGTTTCTACACAAATGATTTCGTCTATTTTGCAAGTGTTCACGCTTGAACCAAGATTCAGCTTTTTCCTAAAGTACGCGCTCTGCAGATAAACCAAAGCCTGATACACCACCATACCCGATGCCTGGCTTGTGCGCTCCCCTTCTTTCTCCTCCTCCTCCTCACGCCTGGATTCTGCCATATTGGTGTGAAACGATGTGGAAATTTAAAAAACAGATAAAAAAAGAAAAAAAAAAGTTAGATTTTGGGAGCAGCTGGCTGCTCAGTCATCTGTGAGCATAACACGACGACGCAGTCGGCTGTTGTCCTGTCCACTAGAAGTTTCACCGAGTCCTGCCCCGCTGCGGACAGACAGAGGTGGCGACATCCAATGACCGGACCCCCGTAGGCAGGACTCGTTACTGTCGATGTTTGTATGCAGTTTTTTTTTTTTTTTTTTTTTTTTTAAAAACCCTATTATTTTATGTCTAATATCTACGTTTATATTGATAAATACCCTGCAGTCAACAGTAATTACGAGTCGGTTATATATAAAATATGTAATATTCTCCTTCTCGCCAGTTAAAATAACTTTAGAGATATGTTAAAAGCCACTTTTACTATTGGATGGAAATCTTGTTTTTGCCTTTATTCCGACTTCATATCACTAAGGACCAGTGTTGGGACTAACGCGTTATTAAGTAACGCGTTACAGTAACTACGTTATTATTGTGGTAACGAGCACGGTAACTAGTTATTATGCCAAAACCAGGAACGCGTTACTCGTTACTGGGATTTAGATAGGCTCGTTACTCGTTACTTCGTGTGGTGGATATCGCGGAGCTTCCACAGATTCAATAACATTAGCAAGTGGTGGAGGCCAGCAGGTGGATGAAGGAAAAGGGAGGCAAGAGGAGAGACCCGAAGCGGCCGCCGGTCCGCGTGTCAGGTGAACTGAACTTGAGGTAAGAAGTTATGACCTGCAGTCTATCTGAGTCAGATATAAACCAAGTTTAGGTGGAGTTTATTTTCGGTATGCTGACATTTTCGTACTGCGTGCTAGCTAGCATGACGGAGTTTCTATACAGCTGGGTGGGTGCTATGTTACTGATGTTGAACTTTATTTTGTTCATACGGTTAATTATTAGAGTTGCCAACCGTCCCCTAAAAAACAGAATCGTCTGGTATTCAGAGAAAATATTACGCGTTTCGTACTGAGGTGAAAAGGAACACAGTTTGTCCCGGACTTCAGCTACAATGAAAAAGACACAAAGCTGAAGCTGCACAGCTGCCTCTTCTTCTCTCATTCTCTCCCGTTTCTACTTCAATCATGAAACTGATCAATGATCAGCTGATCGGCTTTTCTCTCTTGTTTATTTATCGCCCACTTTGCGCCAGAAAGAGGAAACCAGCGGATGTCGCGTTAAACAACAGCAGCACGTTTAAGCTTGATCAGCTGTTGTTAGAATTTATTTAATATTAATTTCTAGTATCAGCTGATGTTTGCTGGAGCCACAGCTGTAAAGCTGCTGGTCATGATATCGGTTTGGTTATCTGGTGAGAGGGAAACATGAAGATGAAACCAGGAGATGTCCTTACTGAATCATCAGAGCTGAACAGGTGATGGAGAAACAGGTTTACCTTTTAGGTCACATGGATGAGTTGAAGGGAAGTTATGAACTGTTTCTGAGAGACAAATAACACCAGCATCCTTTTCTAAGTAGCTGACACCTGGTAACTGTGCAGGGGCGGGTCTAGCAAAGTGTTGTCAGGGGCCCAGGTAGGGCATTAACAGGGAAAGGGGGGGACAAGGAAATACTTTTCTTTATTATTCTCATTTAAAATGTCTCGCTTTAAAAAAAAAATAATTATCTGAGTCTTACAACAAACAATTGATAGATTGATACATATATACCATCAGAACAGTGTACATCACTGTCACAACAGTGTTTATTTTCATTCAAAGGCTTTATGATTTTTCCTATAATGGTGGGCCGGTCTCTAGTCAAAATGCCCGGGACGATTGTTTTGTCCCAGTCCAGCTCTGTATGCAGCTCATCTGCAGTCTGGTGTTACCTACATCTTCCTATTCAGAAGGCAGAATTTCCAAGTTCTGAGTACAATCGAAAGCACCACGACTGCAGTTTTTGTGTTGGATGTAAAAAGCAGGCTAGAATCATGGCGGCGGTCAACGACGGTCCAGGCGTGGGATTTCTCTCGTGGAAATGTGCACATTATTTTTTCCTTTCTATTGGTAGGTGGCACAGTGCACTTGTGGCAAGTAAGCAAGATAGAAGACTGGCAATCTTGCTGGGTATCCAGTTACGGAAGCAACACATTAACAAGAGAATTCTGAGTAAAACCAAAGTTACTTTCCCTAGTAACTAGTTACTTTGAAAGTAACGAGTAACTTGAAGTAACTGAGTTACTTTTTTAGAGAAGTAACTAGTAATGTAACTAAGTTACTAATTTAAAGTAACTTACCCAACACTGCTAAGGACAGATATGTGTCACATTTATGGGTCAACAAGTCAACAATATGATCAATTAGAAAAAGAAACCCCCCCGAAACAAGCAAACAAACAAACAAACAAAACTTCAGATGATGAAATAGGGACCACAACACTTCATTTATGAGTCCAAGGCTCTTGTTGATGGATCCCTCCTCCCTTGGATATTTTGTATTGGAGAAACAGATTTTTTTTTCTTTTTCAAATTTGTATAAATCTTTATTTAGAAAATGTCACCGTCAACCAATGACATTTATGTAAGCTGTAAGTTCTGGGTGTGTCAACAGACACATGTATCCCGATCCTTTTCACATTCATCATTAATCTTCATCATTAACAAGCCTGTATTAATTTACATAGCTTTAATATTTATACGAACCTCCAGTAAGTCAGAACTACACCTGCGACCTGCTGCTGTAATAACTCTTGACGGTCGTTGACACGTTTCCTTTGAAAGGCTGCTCTGGGGAGATGTAATTCATCTGTCTTGCCACCAGATGCCGCTACAGGCTTGCTCATCTTTATAACCATAAACTAAAAAAAAAAAAAAAACGTCTCTCACTGAAGTCAGAGCCAAATCTGTCAAAATATGCCCGATAAAAGTCCCCCTATAAGACTCAGTGTAACTACCGGAAATTATGGGCTATAAATACGTTTGCATCTAACTTCTTCAATTACGACTTGGGCTAAATATATCTTTCAATCAAGCATAAATGGAGGTTGTGTCTCTTCTATAACTCTACAGTATAATTTCATGCTGGAAATCACAATGATTATGATCCCGCTGGAGATGTGGGTGGAGTTAGACATGCTGAAGCCCAGATTTATACACAACTTGGAAAGTCGGGGAAGGGTATAGGGGAAACCGTTGTACAGCACCTATTCTTAGCCTGCTTGATCTCAAACCCACACTCTAATCTCGACTTCAAATCTAAATTCTCAAAAATAAATAAGGCCAACTTTTCCCAGATCAGCCCGATCAGGCAGATGTTCTTATGCAGGACGAAAATGATCCAGAGGTTGTGTGGGTCCGAGTGGGACAGTTTAGAAAAAAAGTAATAGTTAAAAAAGTACTTACATCTGACACCATTAATTTACAGACTACAACTATGGCTCCCTGATTTACAGAATTTACAGGGTGCTTTTCGCATCGTATCGTCACGTGGTTATTTCCCAAAAGGTATTATAAAAATGAGAAACACCTCTTCAGTGGAAATGACCACTTGGTGTTGTGGGAGGAGCGAGCAGAAGTGTAGAGGATCAGTGTGGGCTCACCTCCACTGTGTGCGCCGCGGACCAGGTTAAGGATCTGGGTTACGTTTAGGCTGTCTCCGTGTACTATTTCTAAAGTGGGACGTTGTGGAGCTGTGGAAAACGCGGACATTTATTGCGGAGGGCTCAGAGAGCGAGTGCGTGTCTGTGGTTGGAAACCTGCTGCTGATCGTCACTCTGTGCCCTCTTATCCAAGGTGGGGATCTTTACGAGTCCGACGGTAAGAAAAAAGACGCGAAAGGCCAGCTCGGCGGGCAACACTTGGTCTGATTTGTAGCAGTAGTAGTTTGACTTGCATGTTAAGTTTTGCTTGCTTGTTTTTACAGCTCCAGACTCTGTGACTAACATGTGCGGGTGGGTAGGCGGGTGGAAGGGTTGGGTATCTCCAAACTGCGGGGTGTTTTCTGTTGGGTTAACCTGGGGGGATACCCAGGATCATGGCGACAAGTTTGCATCCCTGTGACGTTAGAGAAGTGAAAACCTAAACTCTGTTTTGCCTCGTTTCCTCTTTGACTTCTTCTGCCCGACCGTAGAAAGCAAAGTAGACCCACCCTATGTCTAATCTTAGTTCAGTACACCAATAAAAAAAACAGCCAATGCTACATAAAAATGTTCGCGGATCTGGTTGCATAATGACGCAGAATCTTCAGGACGAGAGAAATATTGTATCCACGTGCTGCTGCTGTTATTGTCATTGTTATAAACGTTATTTTATAGAGCAGCAGATACCTGCTCTCTATCGCCTTTCAGCCTGCTCTTTTCTGAGCTTTGAACTCAGGTATCCACTCCCAGGCAGGACGCAGTGTGCGGGTGTTGAGTTACCTGCAAACATCATGAATATTTCATGTGTGTCATTCCTGTGCAGGGGTCCTATTCTACCCTCAAATCACTGTTTTCTTTTTGGTTTTCTCCACAGTCACCTGATGCAAACTGAGCTTCTGAGCGTCGATTTAGGCAATGAAGAGATGGCGGTCATGAGTTGCTATAACCTCTGTAGTTTATTAGTTGACGTTTTATCTCAAAGTAGAGGTCACCATATTTTAGTGCAGCATATCAAATCATTAATAAATATTTGAAACAACGTGACAGCGAGACTAGATCTCTTGATCTGACCTTTAAGGGATTCACTACAACTTTCAACCAAAGTCATGGTTTTCTCACTTGTGTGTTGAAATGTTTTGGATCAGAGGTCGGCAGCCTTTACTACCAAAGGAGACATTTTTTTAAAGGAATTTTTGACCGGACAAAATGCATGGAGCTGCAAAACAGCCGATTATGCATGTTTAATCCCATAAGCCACACTAATAGGTGTAAATGGAAAGCCGTGCAGCTTGCTCTAAGTCCAGCCTGTGTTTGTGCAAATTAAAATGAGCCTAATTTTGATAATCAATAACGCATACAGCTGCCAGATAGCTTTTAAAAAAACGTATGTTTAAAATTTGGAATCGGTAGGTAGTCATTTATCTGTCCACATCCATGTAAGAGGTTCAGTAAAATGAAGAGGAGAAGTCTATGATCCACGTTTTAATGTTTTTCCTAATTTAAAAATAGTCTAGATTATATATAATTACACGTTTTTACTACTGGAGAATAGAATGAGGAATACAAATAGTCATCATAGTCTACGTATGTTCTCTATCTCCTCCTAGATGAGTGAACTAATCTTGATGAAACTTTGCATAAACATTGCCTTGGGCACTGAGAGTGCCAGTATCTTTATATATTTAGCTCATAGTCACTGAAAACAATTAAACAGCTGTCAAAAAAATTGTAGATAAAAGACAAAATCATTTATTGTCAGTATGTGAACTGCTCAATCAACTAATTGTTTGACTGCTACAGTATACAAGTAAATTTTCTCCCTAAGTGTTGCGTGCGTGTGAACATAAGGTACTTAAAAAATATAAATGTATTTGTGCACTTGGTGTTTTAGGCAATGGTGTTTGTCCTGTTATCATTGGTTCACTTTTTATCACTTCAGATATGACGAATTGAGGTCACTCACGCGTCCTTCGCACAGTAAACGGTGTTATCACGTGACTGAAATGCCACGCTTGGGTTCTGGCAAACTGCTTGATCTTTATTTTGAGGACAAGTGTCCTCTTCAGACATCTGCATGTCATCGTCAGATGTGGCTACTGTGGTGGCTGAACTGGTCTTCAAAGTGCTCTTCATGTGGATCCAGTTTAAAGGCATCCCAGCACACAAGCAGTGACCTAAAACCACACTCCTCTGGTCACAGCTGGACCTCTGTGCATGGATGGCATTTAAGCATATCGGGGCTTCTCTGCAGTATAGTCTCTATAGAGATATTCAGTGAGAACTGTTCATTTAAAAACAAAAACAAAAAAATGGATGGAACCACTGTGATGCCAGCTGGCGATGAAGCCTTGTGCTGAGCATTTTGGATGTTGCAATCTTGCCTTTTCGAAACCAGACGTCATGAGTCGGGTGTGGATCTGAGTAGGAAACAGAGGAGCTCATACTGTAGTGATTTGCCAATCACAAGATGGTCCCACTGGATGGTTTTGCAAATTTTAAAGGAGGGCATAGATTTTGTATTTTTAACAGTATTTTCTATGCAATGTTGAAACTACACTTCTTTGCTCTTATATTAAGATACTTGAGGGACTCGATGTGTTGTTAAACTTCTTTACGCTGGCAGAAAGGGGAGTTTTACTGGTCTGGCACACATGCAGCCCACAGAGGTCAAAGTGGGCTGCACGTGTGATGTGATGTAAAATGAGTTTGACCTGCCTGGTCTGCAGTATCTGCTCAGGCTTGTTTTTGAAATGCCTCAACTGCAAAGGATGTAAAAATGTGAGGTTGTTATGGCGTCAGGTAATTTTAAAGTTTAGCAAAACTTCTGTAATTCAAGGCAGTTTCACAGACTCTCTTGTTTAACGCAGTCTACTGTCTGTTATTCATAAGTGCTTATGAGCTGTGGTGGGCCTGCTTCCTACTTTCTCTCTCTCCTCTCTCACATCCTTTTAAGCAGGAGTGGATTAAACATGCAGCAAGAGTGCAAGTGAAGTTTAAACCTTATGAAGAGTTGAGAGCAGTTTCTGAGGCATGAGAGGAATGTACAGTTAATCAGTCATCTGTACGATTACTGCTGATGTTCAGAGGGGGAGCTCAAGCAGTCCAACAATGTGTTTGGCTAAGATCAATGCTCAGACCTGCTTCCAGGGCCTTTACACACACACAGGATCTACTGCAGCATGCTAGACACTGAATACTGGTCATGCTGATGTGATTTACATGCACAGCTTCAGGTCACAAGTTTTTCATTTGCTTTACCTTACTTATCTGTGCCTATCTGTTGTTACTCAGTCTGAAAATACTTGACAAGACATAAAGCTGTGAGAAATCTAAACACATCAGTAGGTGATTCTGTGTGTTTTCCCACTTTGCCCTCCATAAACAAGCCAGCTCAGCTGTCCCGTGGTTGGGATTAGCTCCACCTTCCCCTCTCGTGTCCCGACGCAGACCCCAAGAGGTGACAAATATACTAAACAGATCAGCAATGGCAGCAGTTAATCTGAGCCTGTTTTTGTTTGGGAGTTGGGTGAGGGAGGAACCCATACAAAACACATAAATCAGTTATATACACATATAAGAATCAGGGTTGAGAAATATAAATTGAGTAAGTTTGTGTACCACATGTATAAAACATAAAAATCAAGACAACAGCAATTATTCATTTAATCCACCAGTTTTTAAATGATATATCCAACAGGCATCCCTTTGAACAAGTTTACAACCTCATCGCCACTTCTTTCATTTGATGGCTTCGCTTCAGTTCCTATGAACCGTAGACCATAAATGCCATAAATGCCATGCCTGGCTAAACAGGATCTCTGATCTTTATTTCCAATATTACTCCTGTGTCCAAAAATTTTAATCCTCAACTCCCTCTTAGTCTGATGTATCCTCATCACAAAACTGACTTCAACTACTTCAATTATGGTCATTGTTGGTAATTTATGCAGTATGGTCCTGTTTGTTGGCTAGGCCTAATTCTCCTGGGAGAACTCCAACAGACTGTGTAGTGTCGTGACTGTGTTGTGAAACGAGAGTTATTGTGCAGGTGTAGAGGTTAGTATTTACTACTCTGATAAACAGTTCCCAGGGTATACTGTTTTGTTTTGCATCTGTTTTGCTTTGAAAATTATGTGCAAACAAAAAAAATATTGTATAGGACGAGTGTTCGGGTGCTTTAAGGCTAAATTTTTTTTTCTTTGACTGAATGTGTTTGTAAGGAAAAGAAAAGTCAAGTCTACAAGACTGAAAATTAAAAAGAAAAGTTCTGCTGCTAGCTGTGAATTATTTATTTATTTGCATAAGCTCCCTTTTTTTTTTTTTTTTTTTTACAAAAACTTTTCATCCTCTTAGTTAATTATGTCAGTTTGGTGCTGTAGCTCTCTCTCATCTATCTGATAAACATCTCTGAACTTCACAAGAAGCCTCGTATCTTCTTCCTTCTTCCATCCCACATGCAAACATGTCTGTTTTATCAGCAAGGGAGATGCGATGCAAACGAGCTCCAGAGGAAGCAGGAGGAGAGCAGAGATAGGATATGCCCACACAAAATGCACTCTTATCGCTGACAGTCCCCTATTGTAGCGTGAGGACAGGCTAAAGTCTCCCCTGCCAACATGAATGAAGGAATGATGTCACCGGCACACGTGCAATGCGGTAATTTAACTTGTGAAGGTCGGAGGAAGGGAAAAAAAGAAAGGAAAAAAGGAAGGTAGAAAGGGCATGCTTTTTGTAGCATTTCTATAAATTTGGGACCTTTAATTACACAGGGCTATATAAAAGCCAGTCTATTTACCGTTCTATAAAGAGAACTAACAGAATACGCAAAAATTCTCATAAACAAAGCTTAAATAATTAAAGCTACACAATTAAACTGCTAATGTGAAACAAGGATACTGTTAGGAAACACTTCCAGAACCTCGTAAGTAAGCTAGCAAATGCTAACACTGAGATTTATAAACGCGATTTATGTGTTGGACAAAAATTACCGTTAGCATGCTAACATTAAACTAAGATTTTATTTTAATTTTTTTTCTACAGAGTCTGACACAATATTGTTAGACTTTAATCTGTAAGAGTTTTTGAGTGTAACTCAGAATATGGTATTATCAAGTCTACATGATTGTATCATGTTGCTCTATTGTTATTGTTTCCCACAGTAACAATGGTATCAGTGTAGCAAGACTCAGTACACTGCATCATCGTCTACGACAAATCACAGCGTTTGTTCAGAAGAAGCAGAAATAAAATGCTCATAAAAAAAGCAAAAAGCAGAATGAAGTCTCTACTGGCTTCCCTGTGGACTAGCTGAGTCCCATTATGTCATTTAAAGTAATTATAATATTTGTGTAAATCTAATGAATTAGCACCCCAATTTTGAATTATTAATTGGGATAATTAAAAAAATCATAATGTGTTTTCATGTTTTGAGAAACATTTTAAGATGTATTGAAGTTAGAAGCTGTAACATATTGCTGTATCTATATTTCTACCAACACCTAAATGAGTTAAAATTGACTGAACTGTATCTCAGTTAGGCGTGACCGTGAATAACATTCACGCCTCAAATGCTGAATGGTGAAAATTCAGTGAACACACTTGCATTGACTTGTCCACATTCAGGTAAAGGATGACTTCATGCTTCATATCAGCGGCAGGAACTTATCTACCTCTGATGTAAAAAGCTTTTTCAAACTTTATCGCTTAAGAGTAGACTAAGAGAGTCACAAGACATTGGATAACTTTGATTAAAAGTTGGTTTCTGTGTGTTCTGGTCAGTCTCTCTTAGTTTTATCCCCTTTGTATAAAGAGCTTGGTTATTTTAAGTGGTGTATATATTTTTTCTTTCAGGCTTTATGTTTAATATTGATTTTTTTTCTTCTTTTCCTTTCCTCTCCTCCTTTTGCTTCCTTCAAGCTAAACTGAGAATCTGCCTTTGGGCACGTTGATGAATCATTTTGCAAATAATGGCAAATCAAGCCATTAGCCGTCGTGTGCATGTGAAAATCCACAGGCATGGAGCAAAGTTATCTGCTTACATAAGCTAGTTACAGTCATTACTGAACACATAGTGGCCTAAGAAACAGCATTTCAGTGAATGAAGCAACATATACATGATATAAAAATGTTTTTGTTTGAAGAAAGATAGCTTTTTACAAAAGTGTTAGCATGCTATCTGTCCACTTTTCTCAATAGCTTCTAAGCACTGTTCATTTTAGTCAAAGGAACAGAAGTATTATTTGGATAGGGAACTCTTTTACTGCAATATAGTACTGCTACAAGTACTATATTATACTATATTAAATTAACATTTAGAAAAACTGTAGAGTGGAATGTTGCAGCTAAGCTAATTTAACATTAGCAAATGCTAAATGAATCATATCTGGCCTGTAGTGTTTACATCTGACAGAATTCACACACATGTAATTTTAGGGGTGAAATATTTGTGCACTAATCACCTAATCATGTTGAAATTTCGTTTTGGCTGGTTAGATATTTTCACAGAAATGTTTTGTTGCTCGTTAGATATTTTATACCTTTGTTATTGGTATGTGCTGATTTCCAAATGAGGTATTATTGGGTGGTTTGAGATGCTACTTGTGCCTCTGTTAAACTTAAGCTAGTTACAGCTGCTCCTTTCACTTTTTATCTTTTATGTCTAACAACGACTGAAATGAACATAAAAATTGTAATAATAATATGTAATTTAAGCTTTACTTTAGTCTGACTCCTGTTAAGATGATGAACTGGCACGGTGGTCAGCATCTGCATAAAAATAATGGCTTTTCTTCCTCCCTGCTGTGCTGCTGATTGGATTAGTGAGGAGTATAAACACTCAGACCAGACACTACATTACCTGTAGAGGCTAAGCCTTTAGCAGTTTCACCTATAGCTCTAAATATTTCAGCAGCTGCTATCACTTTAATGGGCCTGTTGGTCTCTGGGTTGCTATGGTTGCTGCGAGTTTCTCCGCTTTAAACAGCACCTTTAAATTGATGGAAGCATTGACACTCTCCTTTGAACGCTGCACCTTTTAATAAAAGGCAGGTTTAGAAAAGAAGCATAATAAGTTGTATTTTTTTTTTTCATGCTCAGCTGATCAAAGCTCCTGTTTAACGAGAAATATGATCGTTACGCTGAGTTAAAGGTGTGTCCCGTCTTTCAGGTATTTGCACAGGACACACCTTTGTGTATGAAACCTTCTGGGATTGCAGTCGGCTGACAATACCGAAACCAGATCAGAAAAGAAGAAATGACAAAAGGCCTAGAGGTGAACATTTCTTTCATTTTTACATCATGTTTGATCCTATCTGTTCCCATCAGTCCGTGTCTTTATTTCCCTTTGATTCATCAGAAACTGATCTCTTTTTTGTGTTTACCTTTGGAGTGCTGCTCTTTAAGCTTTAGAAATAATGGATGTCTAGTGTGCCGCTGTGTCGTGATAATAAGTAATTACTTAAACTTGGGCAACCATTTGCAGCTGGCACTGTGACAGAGGTGTGATGCAATGCTGTTGTTAAAATGGGATCTTGAATGTTTTCTAATAACATGTTCGTAATCATGCACCGATTTTTCTGTTGATGTAGAGGACATGAATTTGCAGCAGGCCCTAAATGCTGCCAGAGCCATTTTTAGAAATGATGCACAGCAAGTGTAAAGTAACCCCGCAGAGCTTTGAGTAATGGTGCACTGTGTCTGTGAAATTAGTGGGGGGGGGGAAACAGGGACATTTATGTTGGCTTTGTCACAGCTTTGGATTTTATTTATTCATTTTCAGTTTTTAATTGAGCATTTTTAATTCAGTGTGGGCGTTAGTTTTCAGTGTGTTGAACATCTAAGATCTGCAGGAATAAATACAGACGACTACTAGGAAATGAAACTGAGCAAAAGTCTGGAGCCACCACCACCCTCCATCCATCCGTTTTATTCTGCATTTCAGGGTCACGGGCAGCTGAAGCCCATCCCAGTGTCATAGAGCTAAGGTACAACCTGGACAGGGTGCCAGTCTGTCGCAGAGTTAACAGACATGGACCACCATTCACACTTACATTCAATTTAGAATCACTAATTTACCAAACTGTGGGAGGAAGGTGGAGCACCCAGAGAGAACCCACGCAGACATGGGGAGAATATACACAGAGAGAGCCCAGACTCTGCTCTAAGAAGACCAATGAAAATGTTTCTTTGTGGATTTTTTTTTTTTTGATTAATCCAGATATGCTTTTACTCCATTGACAGTGTGTTTGGGATCTTTGCCTACTGAAAAATGAACCCTTTGCCTATTAGATGGTATCACATGGTGGATCAAAATCTGATCCCCAGTACAGAGAACCATTTTTTCTAGAGAGCCGCTTGGCAGTAGTTAAATTCCTTGAAATTGTTAGTCTGCTTGTTTATATTACTCCTGCTTATTGATTCCAGTTGCACTTGTGCTACAATCAGCTGATTTCATTTCCTGTGCAGGAAGAGGTAACTGGTGGCACAGTCTGCAACGTGGATATGGACACAAAAGAATGAGAGCACTTTGGCAACGTGCAAACTGCATCCAGAACAGAAACAATCTTATTATGCTGTTAACACAACCTCGGCTCTTTGCAAGCACCTGCACAGATAGCACCCTAACAATAAGCTAGCCAAGAACCTAGAGTGATGATAAAACTGAGGGAATGCTGATCTCAACCCAGCAGCCAAACCCTGAACTTCAGCAGGTGACGAAGGCAGTGATGAGCAGTCAGGCTGCAGCCTCCATCTCTGCCTGTTCATGTTTCTAAAGTAGACTCACTGTGGCGATCGCTTTGAAGTCTCTTTGTGCTTTTTTTCATCCTTGCTTTGTGCTGTTGGCTTTGTGTTCATACCTAAATACTAAGGGAAAGATCATATGAATTACTTTCTCCTGGGAGTAATTAAGCAACGTACTGCATTACTTTAAATGTAATTAGTGGGTAAATAACTCCAAAAAGCACAAACATTTGACCATGCAATTAAATTGCACGAATGTAATGTGTTTGATGTGCTGCTTAGCGATGATAGGCACTCCCAAAGCAGAGCCAATGGGATTGGAATTGCTGAAACGCAGTCCCAACCATGACACAGCCTCCACTGTGTTTTATAGATGGCTGTAGACACTCTTTGCTGTACCTCTCTCTGGACCACCTCTGCATATAATGGTGAAGATTTGATGCAAAAAATCCATTTGGATTCATTAATAGAGAACACCTGTTGTCACTGATTCTCAGTGAAGTTCTTGTGTAATTGGGCATACCTGCCTTTTCTCCCTGTTCATCTCTCAGGTTCTGTGTCAGGTCTTTGCAGGATATTTTACAGTTTCTTTCTTAAGGACATGAATTTGACATGCTGTCCATAGGCTATAGTTTTTTTTTTCTCTTGTTGTTCATCTTCTACTTTTCCAGCCCAGTCTTTGTTATTTTTAAAGATTCAGCTAAAGAAAGGGGAACGAATTATACTTTCCTGCGGCAGGCTGCTAGTAGCAAAGTGCCTAAAGCTACAATTTGAAGTTGGCTCTTTGCTGAGATGTCTGTTATGCTCAGACACAGCACTATTTATGCTAAAATTGTTCATAGATCAGTGTTAAAAAATTACCTAAGCAAAAAATAGCAAAAAACATTCCTCTGTGGTGTGGTCAGGTACAGAGACTAGACTGAAAGTGCATGAAAAAGCAGGGAATGTCCAAATGCAATCTTCGAAAGACCTTCAGAAAGCCCAGAGACCCATTGCTCAAGAGCACTTTAAAAAATGACCAAGATGTCTGGCTCCTTTGAGGCAAAATATTTAAAAAAAAAAAAATGAGAGGAAGCTCAAAACTTTTGCACAGGGCTGTAGAAAAGGAAGGTAGCATCCCAGTCTTTCTGTCTTATTATGTTTGTGACTCTGATGTGGAAGCAACAAATATGTGTAATTATCAAATTACTGTAATTGGATAGTTGCTGTAGAAACTCTTTCAGAAGCAACTCACAGATTCGCACAGACAAAAGATGTTTTCAGCAGCCTGTATTTTAGACCTTTTCATGACTCTACTGTATTTCAGGTTATTTTGAGCAAGTAGAGCAGTGACTTATGGGTAAGAGTGGTCTGTCTCTCTTTGTGCGACAGCAGGTACTGTAAATGAGACCTGTAAATGTAGGTCATGATTTTCCATAACAGGCCTAGAACTGGATTTCTTCAAAAAGCACATTTTAATTCTTAGAAATAAGCGGCTTTGTTCTCGTGCTGTGTCGGACGCTCGTTGGATTGTTGGGGTATTAGTTGAGTAGAAAGTGCTGGGGCACAGTCTCCTTTCTGTTGCTAGGCCCAAATCCTGACCTATTTGGCTATTAATAGGTCAAGAAACCTGCTGTACCGAATGGAGATTTGAGAGGTAGTTGTTGCTTGAGCTAATCTTGAAAATTGTACCCCCTGACAAAAGAACAAATGATTCTGAAACAGGAGCTTTTGATAATATCCTGTGTATCAAAAACTGATGGCTGTATCGACGTGGGAACCCGGGGGAAATGCAGCTGAAAATTAAGTTGAGAGGCAGTGATGCTGACACACAAGTGAACCTGGCAGTGTGATGCGGACCAGACGGCATTGCAGGAAGGCGAGACAATAGACAGGGTGCAGAAAAAATGTAAACAAACTAATCCAGAAATCCTAACAAACAATGTATAATACAATCCTTTAATCTCTAAAATAATCCCATGCTCATATTAAAAAAAAAAAAACACCTCAGGGCATACAGGTATGTTCGGGTTTTTTTTGTTTTGTTTTTTTTTCCTCTTGTAGGATCAGTTCATTAATATTAATCTGTAACTGCTCTTAGACTTAAACTGCAACAGTTAAGTTAGGTGATATATCTAAAGAGTCAGCTGTTACATGAATAATTTTTTTTTATATAAAAAGAGCTCGAGAGGGTTACTGATGTTACAGAGAATTTAAAAAAATGAAGGAAAATACTTACTGGTTTACTTTCAGCTGCTTAGCTGATAGCCACTTGTGAAACTGGATGGGATGAGAAAGGTGTGAGATTGAGCGGCAGTGCATGTCCCTGATTTATCTTGTTTAGATAGATACATTTATATGTCCCATGACGTGCGTATACACCACATGCAGTAAAACAGTTCAAGATAAGACATTAGCACGTAATATACACACTTTCACTCTCCTTGCATAATAATGTTGGTAAAACTAATTTGCATAGTAAATGTGTTGCTCATGTTCAGAAATTTGATGGTTTGAAGAATAAAAGATACTTTGGACCTGCTATTTTTTTTTTTTTGTGAACAAGGGGTGACAATAGTGCAGTGCAGATGGTAGTCGTTTAAGGGAGGAGGCAAGTGGATGCCTTACATCAGTCTCAAATTGAGAAAATGAACTTCATGCTGTACTAAAGGAAACTTGAAAGCAGAGTCGGACAAAACCTCTGGTGGAACATGTTTATTGAGATCGCTGATGAGGGAGCCATGGGTCAACCTGAGAAGCTGCCCCCTGCTGGTCATTTGAAAACAATGCCGGTTTGCCCATTGGCTTCATTTTTCAGGGCCCCTTTTTATACAGTCTGTTGGATAGCCTGCTGTTGCTTCACTATACTGTGTTCCATGGTTATCTGTGCTTGTCTATTGCAGACTACTTTTACACTACCTCAAATATATTTCTAAATATATATTACTATTTAATGGATATACTGGACAAAGTGCGTTGACTATGGAGCTGCCAGGTAGGAGAAAAGGAGGAAGACCACACAGAAGTTTCATGGATGGAGTGAAGAAGTACATGCAGGTGATTGGTGTTAAAGAGACGGAGAGATGGAGGCATATGATCCGCTGTGTTGGCCCCTAAAAGGAGCAGCTGAAAGCAGAAGAATGGACTACACTGACATGTGTTACAAGTCAGAATCCACCATGTGTTGCCCAGCCCACTCAGCTGATTCACTTGTTTTAAATGAATCATTTTGTGTAACAAAGATTTATGCCCACACCTTTACCTTCACTTAAAATGGAATTAATCCCTCTTGACCTTTTCAGGAGGTGTGATTACGCAGCACTGTTATCACACCAGTTATAAATGATTAAATCATAGCAACCATTCTTGATTCAACTTCTACAGTCAGCAGCTCGCGCCTGTTTGACCAAGCTGCCAACCCGTGTCCTAATATCTGCTGTCAGGCCATAAATAGGAAAACGAAGGCAAATTTGGAGCAGCTGTGAGCTGCATGTAGTTTAATAATTAATCACAAGGCTGGCAATTCAATTTGTAAGCACCTCCTGTCCACAGGTTGAAGAGCTCTGAACAAAACTGCTCCCCGTGTTATTCTTATGTAGACATGTTATGTGGCTTTAAACGGAGTGCGGACCGATGGACAGCTTGTATAATGTACTGCTGGGAGTGGGACTGAGCCAAAGATGAGTCAACAAACGCTTGGATTGGTGCTTTTCTAAGAACTCGTGCACACACACACCTGTCTCCGTCCAGCAGTTGCTGTATACACGACGTCACGCTTTAGGAAAGGCTTGCACACTTTCCAAGAAAGACACATTTCTGAATTGCATCTGCTCAGAATATGAAAGGGGGATTAAAGGCAGCGTGCAGCTTTTGTGGTTTGTGTTACAGTGTACACAACTACAAGTTGGACCCTGAGACTTTTAAGGCTGCTGTCTCAAGTGACATGTTTTACATGATGGGTCGTGCTGGTGCCAGAGAGGGCAGCTGGCCTCTCGCAGCTCAGGACGGCTGCTGTGCAGTGTCACATCACGAACTGGAAAGGACAATCATGTTATTCTTCTGTGAATTATGAATCCTTATAGGAATATTAAGTGCTGCCATACAGTATACGTAATCCTTGTCTTCTTGCATGCACTGTTGGAATTTGTACTTGTATGTCCTCATTTTTCTGTAGACTTTCACTCAGCTTGTTTTTTTTCCTTTTCACTCCCTTCCACTTCTGCTTTTCCTTCCCTTCTCTTCCCTCGCTCCCTCCCTGTAACCACCTCCTCTTCATCTCCATCCAACTGGTGCTCGGAGCAGCTTACTCATGTCCAGTCACTTCCCACCATGCCTCGCCTCTCACACAGCCGCTTCCTGCTCCTCTCTTGACATATTTTCATATTTCTCTCTGTCTGTCTTTTTTGTTTTTTTTGTGCAACAGGAGCAGAATGAGGTCCTTGTCTGCTTAGCGACCTGTGCCAGTTGAAGATGATTCACGCGAGGTAAGAAATCCTGCCAGCACGCTCGCTCCACGCTGCTTTCACATTCCTTCTTGAGAATCTAACCGGCCTGCAGTCACTCGTAACTGAAAGCAGATGGCTGAAAAGTTTTGCCTGGCAAAGTGAGCTTAACGTGTATGGGTGGCGGAGATGTTTCTGTGTGGTATTGGAGCAAAGTGAAGGGTGGGCGGGGGTGGTGCTGTGATTCGTCAGGAGATGCGTTTAGGGGCTGGGGACTAGAAGCCGTAAATTGGGGCCCCATGTTGTGCAGCTGCTGTGTGTTTTACAGTTGGTCCCCTGTGGTGACGGTTTCCATATCGCCCTGGGTATTGGGACTGCCTGACTTGGTCCTATCATTGTGTTAGTATTCACAGACAAACGCACTTTGTCATGTCATTGTGTAGTGCTGGAAAGTTTGCTTGTAGCCAGGCTAGTGGCTGGGTTGTAGGGGTGGCTCTGTCAGTCTGCTGGTTTGTATTGAAGTATCTTAACCTGTATGTTTTCCCAGTAATGAATCCTAAAGATCTCCCAACACAACTTGTCAACTCAAGTGGACACATATCAGCTCAACAGGTAAAACATCAAGCCTTAATAGTGGCTCATTGGCTTTGGGACTTTATCTTTAATATAAAACATTAAAACTGTTCTAGTTTTTAATGGTTAACAAAACATTAAGGCAGATCTTTTATCTTAGATCTTTTAAAAAACAAATCTGAGCTCCCATGAGCTGCTGGGCTTCTCATACACAGGTAATCCAGGGTACACAGGATCCGTGTTACATCCTGTTCTTTCTTGTGAAGCAAAGGCCTGCACTGTACCTGTAAGCGTGTCACAGGGAACTGTGTAGCAGGGAACTTGTTTTGTTTTGGTTATATGGCAGCTCACATGTTTCTCTTTCGAAAAGCGCTACTCTCATTCTGTTCAGTTTTGGCTTTATGAATCTTTCCATGAACATGCTTTCCAAGGGAAACAACAAACTAGTTCCTTTCTTAGGGGGGAAAAGAGTGAGAGTCTTCCAGATTTTTATGGTGCCAGTGCGAGTGTTGGAACTGCTGTGTGAAGCTGCCCTCAGGCTATTTTTGGCTAAAATAATATATGTTCTTTCATCCAAACAAGCGGTGTGAGCAGCGCTTTCATACATTTTATAATATTTCTGATCCAGAAGTAAAAACGGGACATGCAATAAATCACGTGTGATCTACAGAACTAATCGTCTCCTGTATTTTATCGAAGTTTTTTTTACCCTCCTTGATCCCCACACTCAGCCAGAGCAGACACACCCAGTTGCTGCTCGCCTTCTGATGTCACAAAATATTTCTGTAATGAGAGTGATGTCCAGGGGCCTGCAGGAATCCGATGGGGGCGTATGATATATTCCAAAAGCGATTTGACAGCTCGGTGTGAAGCGCAGAGTTGCTGCAGGAGACGGTAAAGTCGAACTTGACGCAGCCTCTGTTTCTCTCCTCGACTGACTCCTCTGACTTGGCTTGTTATTGTTCTCTCTCCTGCATGCCTGTCATAGCTCCTAGCTGGCCATGCAGAAGCAAAGAGGGATTGCAGTCTGCAGCAATCACCAGCCGTATCACTGTGCTGCTATCCTATGAAGCAAACTTTTTTTGGCTTTGTATATGATGTCATTTTGTGTTTCCTCTTTTATTTGACTCCTCAGGTCTCCTGTGATCATCCCTCTGTCTCTGGTTTTGGTAACACCCAGTGAGCAGCCAGGAAAGCCCTCCCTGTCCTGCCTATGACATGGTTTAACCCACATGTGATCCGGTCACCATGATGGCCTCTGTGGTTGCCAATGGAAACCGTGATGGGCAGTCTCTTGTCCTGAAAGGGGTGGACCCAGAGACCTGCATGATTGTGTTCAAGAACCACTGGGCTCAGGTAAAACACCAGCACCAAGCTAACAGTCTCAGAACTGTGAAGTCTCCAGCTAGCTTAGTTTTTCACACTAGAAGCAAAGAACTGCTTGCCCGGTTCTCTTAACTTCAGAAGTACCTGCTATCCTCTAAAAAGGTTAAACAAACATGTTCACAAATAAAATGTGGTTAAAAAGCACCCATTTTCCATTTTCCTTGGAAAATAGAATGCGGCATAAGACTTGCACACTAAAATATAATGAAACCCTTGTGAAGTGAATACATTAAAATCTTGTACATAAAGATGCACATTCTGTTTAACTTCCTTCTCAAAACCTGATGGCAAAAAATGACTCATGTAGTCCCCCTATAACAGTAAACTGCAGTGTGGGCGGGGCCAGTGGAATCTTGGCGGTAAAAGGCTGACTGTCTCAGACTCCTGGTTCTTTCCAGCAGCTTGTGTCCCTGTTCACTCCCCTGCAGGACACGGCAGCCTGTTAATCCCACTCCTCCCACACAGAGATGAACAAACTCTGCACACACTAACATGGGGCAGGGGGACACTGAATAATGAGGACATAGAGGAGCATAATGGTAACTGTCATCTACATTTATGGTTGTCAACGTGACGTCTGACCCCGAATCAATCAAAATCAAGCAGAATCACACTTTTGGTGTTATAACTATGCAAGTTTAATTAAAGGCGCCATGTTAACTCTAATCTAAATACATGGCAGATGGCTGCCCCTCCCTGAGCATGGTTCTGGTTTCTCCCTGTTAAAAGGGAGTTTTTCCTTCCCACTGTCACCAGAGCGCTTGCTCATAGGGGTTTGTGTGATTGTTGGGGTTTTCTGTTTTCTTTGTATTATTGTAGGGTCTCAATCTTACAATATAAAGCGCCCTGCTGTGATTTGGCGCTATATAAATATATCGTAACTGAAACTTCTTCAGCTCTTTCTTTTGAGATTAGTTACACAGCCAGTCTTGGGTTGATGTGCAACTTACTGATGTGCCAACATGAAACATCTGGGGCACAGTTTAGTCATGATAAACTGTTTAATGACATACAAGACATTCAAAGCATTTAAAATTTTGCACAATTGTAGATTTTACACTTTTCAACTTGTCACACAAATGGGATATTTTTAATAACAACTGTAACTGTGAAATAAATGTGATCCCCCTGTTGCAGCTAATACTAAGTAATGTCAACAGACGCCTCATGAGTCATGTAGCAGTCTTTGCTAGCTGTCTGCTCAGCTCCATGTTTCTCATCCCCATTTTGACAGTAGCTGTAATCAAAAACTCTGGGCTGGACTCCTTGTTCGGGATTAAAGTTCGATTTGCTTCAGGCAGCACAAATCCACCTCACGCAGAGTTTTGTTTTCATTCTTATATAATCTCTAGCCTGATAAGAATGCTCTTGACTTGTTTCAGCTCAGAAAACCGTGAACATGCTGTAAGTAATGACCTTGTCTTTGTGTGAGAAGTATGGCTGTTTCAGAGTTTGAAGATTAGCTTTAGGTTCATTTGCTGGCTCTTATCAGCTGCTCTCCAGGCGTCACGGAGCTCACTGTATGTGTTACGTCACGCTAAGTGATCTGTCAGTTGCTGGCAACAGTCTTTAACTGTAGTCTGTGTAGTGTGGGCAGCGTGTTTATGGTGATTCTGTAAAGGTCTCTGATTCATTTTAGTCGTCAAGAAAATCTGGCAGTTTTGTCTGAATGTGCTCTGACACTTGACTTTTCTTTCCTCACTGGCATTTGCAGTCTTGATTTTTCATAATTGAGTACAGTGACGATCTGTCTTTAAACCATGAATGTCATTCTGAATGATTCAATGTGTCCATTGCTCTGTCTGATGGTTAACTGAAGTTACTGTCACAGACACAGTGAGGCACTGGAGGCTGGCAATACGATACTACCGCCATTTGAGGATCCTCCCATATCTGTGGCACTATTATGCCAACATCCATAACATAACAATGACTGACTGCTCTTGGGAAATATTTGACATTGATCCAGCCTGAGCCTACTTTTTGGTCACATTTTAAAAGACGTCTCTGTTGCTCATGTTCCAGCTTAATATGTAAAATAATGCCACCAGTGAGCATCGTTGGGCAAATCCTGAAAAACAACAATAAAAAACACTGTGAATACTGACCCCTTTAGGAACCGACCATAACGTCACCAGTATAAGGTGGTCCATGATCACGGTTCCATTCTTCCGGATGTTCAGTTAGGGAAAATCTTATCCTCGGCCTCCTTCCTGTTACTTCAGAAATGGAAGGAGAGCCTGAGCTGGACTGATCCCTGTGGCTTGTTCCACTGAGCTGGGATTACAGACTCTGTTCTCTTGCTGCCATTAGCCATGCCCAGTTATCTCATACACAGACTGTTATTGTCATGGCAGCAGCGTCAGCTTGGGGACACTGGCTCCATTATTGTGACACTGGTTTCTACACAGCAGACACACACACACGGGAGGGACTGGATACACAAAGGACTGTATTATTCTGTGCAACCAAAGTGAGTTTATTCATACAGTGCTGCTTGTCTCCACTCCACTTCTGTTGAAACTGAACCTGTCACGAATAAGGAAGTGATTGTACCTATTTGTATTGCATACAGTCCCACTTCCAAAAAAGTTGGGACACTGTGTAAAGTGTAAATAAGAGCAGAATGCAATGATTTGCAAAGCTCACAAACCCATATTTTATTCCCATAAGAACATAGAAAACGTCTGAGAAGTTTAAACTGAGGCAATTTAGTATTTCATTAAAAAAACATTACACATTTCCCCCCACAAAGTAGGGTCTGTTTGTCTGTTTGTTAGCAATCCAGCATGCGTGGTTTTCAAGATATCATTTTAAAATTTTGTGTAGATACTAGTAGATACAGTAGATACTTAATTTTAGTGAAAATCAGGTGAAATTTGGTGAAAATCTCACCAAATGTGGATAATCAGTTAAACTTTATGTGACAAACATTTCTATTTTTTATGAATCACCTTCAAACTTGGTGACATGAGTACCTCAGCTGGCTAAGCATTTGGCCTTAACCTTGCCTGAAGGGCAAACTTGAACTTGGAAATATTTTTTCTAGAAACCATATGGAGTAATAAATCATCTGAAAGGGCATGGAGTAAGGTGTACAACGCACTATTTATTTTTATCAATATAACGCCCTACAACATTGCAATGATGCCATAACAGGCTGGCATCCGATTGTAATAAAAGCATCATAAAATGCCAAAATTTCAGTATAACCCCCACCCATTGGGGTAGTTGCTCTCTCTGAGGGCTCATGCTTTGAATCTTATGACAGCAACATGTCTCCAAAAAGTTGGTATAGGGGAAACAAAAGGCTTAAAAATAAAAGGAAAGGGATGGAGTAACTGTCAACAGTAACATGATTGGTATAGAGGTATGGGCAGAGGTTCACAAATCTGCAAAAAAATACATCTACAAATTGTGAAACAATTTCAGAATAATGTTCCTCAGTGGAAAATTGTGAAGACTGAATATCTCATCATCTATTGTACATCATTATTTCATCAAAATGTTCAGAGACTGTAGAAATCCCTGTCCTTGGGGACAAAAATCAATATTGAGTGCATGTGATCTTTGAGCCCTCAGGCAGCATGTTCTAGTGCCCATTTAGTTTTGTATTGGGTTCTTCTGTAAAATCTGAAAATCTCTGTGTGTGTGTGTGTGTGTGTGTGTGTGTGTGTGTGTGTGCGTGTTTAGACATCTTTCTTGGGACCAGCAGTCACTTATGGGGACAAAATGCTCGTCCCCACGACTTTGAAGGCATTTTTGAGGCTTAAAAATGTGGTTTTAGTGTCAGGATTACAATTAGGTTATGGTTAGGTTTAGGCTGAGTGTTTGGGTTAGATATTCATTTTTGATGGTTAGGTTAAGGGTAAGCAGCTCGGGAAAGCATTATGTCAATTAGAAGTCCTCACTAAGCAATAAAAACGAGTTTGTGTGTGGTGTTAAAAAAGGGATAAAATTATGGTGAAATTATGCACAATCACTTAAGGTAGAAAAAATGACTTTCCTATTTGAAAACAAGCTTCTGACTGAAGTGATGTCATGCAGGTTTCAGTTAAGTGTCTCTCAATTGCTTGATGCCACCTACAGAGGTGACTTGCACAAAAGGTTTAACCTTTGGTTGGTGCTGTGTGTTTCTATCAGCCACTCCACTGGCTGAATTTACTGATTCATACACGTCTTATACCACAGGGGTTAGATCAAATATAACAGGAGTTTATCTGTATGACAGACACTTTCTTGGGTGACTTAAAAGTCTAAGATCTCATATCATCTGTATTCTATTTCTGCATGAACAATTAAAAACCAGTGTGCTTTTCCTCTTCTCTTGTACTGTAGGTTGTGAAGATCCTTGAAAAGCATGATCCTCTGCGCAGCAGCTCCGCCCTGCCCTCCCTCAGTGTCATCAACCTCACCGCCAGCTCTAGTGGCAGCTCTCGTTTCGGCCCCATCCCTGGAGACGAGGCAAGCGCGGTGCAGAATTATGTGGAGCACATGCTGTTCCTGCTGATGGAGGAGGAGAGCGGTCAGGCCGGAGCCATGGGCCCCATCCTGGAGTTTGTGGTGATGGAGAACGTGATGGAGCGTCTGTTTGTGTGGAGCCTCCGTCGAGAGTTCACGGACGACATGAAGCTGGAGCAGCTGAAAATGTACGAGATGCTGGTGGGCCAGGCGCGCCAGCCTCTGCTGCACCACAAGCCCATCCTGCGGCCTCTCATGATGCTGCTGTCCTCCTGTTCGAGCACCACTGCGCCTGCGGTCGAAGCCGAGCTGGTGTTGCTGCTCAACCAGCTGTGCTACGTCCTGGCGAAGGACCCTTCAATTCTGGAGCTGTTTTTCCACACCAGCGAGGATCAGGGAGCCACCAACTTCCTCATCTTCTCCCTGCTCATCCCTTTTATTCACAGAGAGGGCACGGTGGGCCAGCAAGCCAGAGATGCCTTACTGCTCATCATGTCTTTGTCTGCTGAGAATGAGCGAGTGGCCAAACACATCGCAGAGAACACCTTCTTCTGTCCGGTCAGTCCCAAATGGAAGCTCAGCGGCTCACTTTCTGTAAAATTCAAAAGGAGTCGTTTTGTCCTAAATACTAAATAATCCCACTCGCGCACTAACATTGGCATCATTGTTCCCTGACATTTCTGTGTCTGGGTATCATAATTAGTCAGAGAGCAGATGGTGATTAATTCATGGGCTCACTTAAAAAAGCAAAAAAACAAAACAAGGGTAAATAAAAATCTGGCACCGAATGTGTGGCATTTATAAGATTACAGCACGGCTGCAAGCTAATCCCATGTAAATAACGTCATTTATTCACGGCTGCAGACAGTGCTTTCAAAATGAGGTTTGAATGCAGACAGAATTTAATTGGTTCCACTGGCATCTACAAGAAGGGCACAGCGGAATAATGCTGTAGAGGAACGTGTACGATACTACAAAACTAATAATGCCACTCATTTTACACTTTAATTTGGTTGCGCTGGTATAGCCTATGTTGCATTTGTAAAGCAGTTCTTCGTACTTATAATGCAGGCATGCCCAGATCATCAAGTTACAGACGCCTGGGCACAAATGCGATGGGCACGCGCCAACTTGATTTGATGATTATAAGTTTTTGTGTGCCTGTGGAGAGCAGGGTACCTTACACTGTGCCCATGATATGTTTTTATGATTAAAAAAAGTTTAAGAGAATCAAAATCTGGTATTATTTATTTATTTTTTTTTATTTGGTGCTTGGGTGGGCCCTCAACTGTGTCTGAGGCCTGTGGACATATGCCCAGAATGCCTGGATAATCTGGCCCAGAACACAAGGATTTCAAAATAAGATTCCATCTTATTTTGAAATCCGTCATATGGGAAATAATACTTAACCTGACAGTTAAAGTTTCTGCAGTCCCCTTCAGCCTGTTACCCACTACTCTCTACCTCACCTTTGGACTTTCGTGTTTTCAGTCTAAATTGATTTTGAAATAGCATCAATATTTCCTGTCGGACCCTTTTTTGTTGGTTATTTTACGATGATTATTTCAAAATAAGATTCCATCTTATTTTGAAATTAAAGCATTAGTTAGAATAATACGCCAAACACGTCGCATCTCAAATACTGCTAAAGGTCTCCGAGCTGAGCTGATCCATAGGAGGCATAAATCCATCTGTATGCTGTGCAAGGAGAAAGCAGCAGGCTGATATGTAGACTGCTGCATCGCTTATATATGCATTACAAGTTACAAAGCGGAGGCCAACAAGTGATTTACACTAGTGTTTTAGCTTTGTAGTAAAACACAGTAATAAATCTGTTGAAGCTTAAGGTAAAACTGACAGCAGAGGAGGTGTGTGTGTGTGTGTGTGTGTGTGTGTGTGTGTGTGTGTGTGTGTGTGTGTGTTTCTGCATCTGCCATATGGTACACTACCTCATTAATGTTTAATGAAGTCTGTAATATTCTCTCTGTAATCAATTTATGGCAGATGATTTTTAATAGACTTATATTACATGATGCATGCAGCACAGTGTGCTTTTTCCTATGTTCAGGTAAATGGTCTGTTATAATGTAGCTGTACTTACCTCATGCATGAGAGTAATGGGAATATCATTATTTTAAACAATTTGTTTCAATGACGGAATCAAAGAAAATTAATTACTGAAAGTTGAGAGTAAATTCCACTTAGAACCACAAATTTGAACCATATTTTGGTTCTGGAGGAAACTTTGGATGATCAGAGAATAGATTAAATATAAAAACCTCATTTGGCAGGTGCTGGCCACAGGGTTGAGCGGCCTGTATTCATCTCTGCCCACCAAGCTGGACGTCCCCAATGAGGAGTGGCACTGCCTGCACAAAGAGGACTGGCTCCAGATGCCATCACTCATCCAGTTTCTCAACTCACTGGAATTCTGCAACGCTGTTATTCAGGTGAAGATGTGAGCCGCACGATAAAAGCTCTGCCTCATGAAAAATGTATTCACGTGCGATAAATGACTGCAACCTCCTGCCTGGCTACACGCTTGACTGACATGCTCCTTGATATTGACTGTTCCCAGGTGGCCCACCCTGATATCAGAGACCAGCTGGTTAGTTACATCTACAATGGTTTCCTTGTGCCTGTCCTTGCACCAGCACTCCACAAGGTTAGCAGTAGCACAATCCTTTCTCTTCACCCGGGCAAAGGGAAGTACTTGCCATTCTGCTGTTTCATTTCCCAATTACAGAAAGCGGTTATTCTGCAGGACGACGTGGTGTGTCAACAAAAACATACAAGCATAAATACTCCAAAAATGCCTCATATTTCTTCCCCTCTACCCAAGAAATTAATTGAGCTGATAGATATCACTGTCACTGTCATCCATTAAATATGAGCTTGGCATCAGAAAATCCATTAACTGGGCTCTGTCTAAAGGTAAAAAGGACACTAGTTGGATTAAACTATCAAGGGAGAGTTGGAAGAAGGTGTAAGAAGACCCATATAAGTTCATCATCTTATTTAATTCTATATAGTGCTATCATTTGTTTAGTTCTTTTATAATGAGGCAATACCGCACGCAATAATTAAATTACCTAATTTCCCTCGCTTAAATGAATCCTTAATTCAGTAAATACTGCTACAATACAGAATCAGGTTTTAATATTTGATCATTTATTCTGGCACTTGCACAATCTCTGCTGACTGATTCCTGTGCGTGTATAGCTGACCTTAGAGGAGGTGATGACCACCACAGCTTACCTGGACCTCTTCCTACGAAGTGTAACCGAGCCAGCACTGCTGCAGACCTTCCTCTCCTTCATCCTCCTCCACCGTCACGAGAACGTCCATATCTTGGATACTCTAGTCAGCCGCATCAACACACCTTTCCAGGTAACCCAGCACACAGCTAAGGAAACGAGTTTTGCCATGCAGCACATACAGCATGGCTCAGGTTTAATAAGCCAGGAACAGGTTTTAAAAATGGTCCCAGATGCTCTTTCTACTGTTACAGGAAACATATGTGATTGTTTAACCAGTTCTCCTATATTGTGAAATTTATTGTGCAAATATCTTCAGGACTGAATAAATTAGTGTTTAAAATTTGCTCTGTTGTGTCTCTCTGACTTGATTAAACTCTGCAGTTGGGGATTGTGTCCTTGGCACTCTTCCGCACTCTCATTGGTTTATACTGTGAAGATGTGATGCTGCAGCTCGTATTAAGGTGAGCGGCCCACACGCTGACACGTCCCACTTGTGAAACATGCTGCATCTAATTGCTTTACAGCACGATGAGCTTTTACTCTCTACCTCCCGCTGTTACCATCTGCCCGCTGTCCCCTCCTCACCATTCTCTGCCTACAGCCACGCGTTGGCTTTCCTAACGTCTCCCTCTCATATGCCTCCCCAGGTACCTGATCCCCTGTAATCACATGATGCTGAGTCAGAGACGTGTAGTGAGGGAGAGGGACTGCTATTCGGCGTCAGCAGCGAAAATCCTGGCGTTAACGCCATCCTGCTGCTCTCCCGATCGCAGCCCGCCGCCCCTCCGGCAGCTGGACTCCATTCTGTTTTCCAAGGGCGGAGAGACTCCTGACAATTCGGGAAACACAGGTAACAAATAGAGAAACATTAAAGGAAAAGACTTCCTACAGTATTACTTTTGCAGGGGTTTTTTGTGTTTTTAATAAAATGTATGGCCACAGTGACTTTGGTAATATGAAGTCTGTTGTCCAGCATGTTTACCACCTCCCTGAAGCCTAAATTATTAATTATGCATTAACTACACTGCAGTTAATTCTGCATTTTCAGGCGGTTGAAGAAGTTGGTTGTGTTGCTTTTCGGTACAGACACATATTTCCAAACATCAGATGATGATCTGCTTCAAGGGAGAAGCTCTTCGCCTCCTGCTGTGCCAGACATTTGATTGTTGTTTAGACGGTCTGTTATCTGTTGTTGCTCGGTTTTATTTTAATTATTAAATTTTTACGTAGTTTTACTGATCCAAGCTAAATCCAGGGAAGTTCATGCTGTGCACTGCAGGGAACATCTGTGATTGGCTCATGCAGGCAGATCATCACACAGCGATTTGCTTGTGCTTGCTGTTTAATATTAAGAAAACTCAATCAACTGCACAGCCCTAATTCATAGGCTGTCAGAATTTGCCACAGGTTTGTGATGGTGTAAAACAGTTCTTTTCTGTTTGAAAAGCTTGATTCTTTTTGCTTAATATGTTAAAGTGAACACTGTTAACTGTAATTCACGTTACAGAACAAAAATAATGAATTATCTGTTAACACGTTTTCTTTTCCCAAGGACAGATTAATAGACAGTGTCTGTTGTCATGGCAACAACAAACTTTAAAGACATGTAATACTTTAAAAAAATGATTAAATGCTCTCGGATGTTTCTACATATGTTATATTCCTGACAGCCATGGATAATAAATATCCATAGCTGTCAATACCCAAGTAGAAAAGCATGGCCAAGTGCTCCAATTATTCCCGCTGTTGGTTAGTTAGTCTAACTGGCTGAATAATGGCCTCAAATCAACTCAATCAGTCAGTTAAGTGAAACGCTGGATATTATAACCTAATAAAATGTCAGAAAATTCGGCATAAATGGTGAAAAAAAAAAAAAAATCTTTTAATGTGGCGGTTGAGGAACTACAATGAAAATGGGATAATTTATTAATGGAACGTTTCCCAAATCTGTTCAGACATATGGCGCACTGTAAGGTGTAGATCTGCATTTAATTGGGACACCAACATGTAACGGGGCTGATTGTGAGTATTTTATCAAATGGCGAGATCTCCCGCTGATTCGATGCATTACATCACTTTACCCCCTGTAGTTACATGTCAAACTCATTAGTTGTGCTCTGTGTGAGTGCTGTGCTGAGGCCCTGCACACCAGCGTTTATCAACAGTTCTTATCTGTTTTTTTTAATCAGAGGAAAAAAAGAGCTTCTCTGAAGAAAATGATGGCTCAGGAAACTCCTGCACCATCGGGTCAGAAATCTACCTGGACGTCAGTTATCTTCATTACCTCTACGACGCCCGTCTGAGCATCAGCAGCTGCATCCGTGCCTGCCAGGTGTGGTCAGCCCCGTACGACGGCGAGGACCCGCCTCCTGAGAAATACCAGCCGGGCGTCCTAGAAGAGCCGGGGCTAACGAGTCGGCAACCCCAGATGGCTCTCAAGAAAGCTCAACGCCCCTTTGCATTGCAAGCAGGATCCTGCGTGCCGCCAGGTACAGACCCGCTTCCCGTCAACCAGCTGGAGCTGGAGTGGGATGACAGTTACGACGCGTGCCCTGTGCAGACCGCCGATGCTTCGGCAGAGAGAGGACCTCCCCAGCCGCCTCCTGCCGAGCCCCCGAAGCACATCCAGGAGATGAGGAGAACAGCACGAATGTTGGTTAAAGGCTCATACATTGAGGAGAACGACTTCCAGGATGACGTCATGGTGTACGATCTCATCGCAAAGAAAGACTCCGGCGATGTCGAGCGCACCGGTAAACCCAGTGGCTCGCAAACAGAAGAAACCAAGCCAGGCTCAGCTGAAGTTCCTCTCAAAAATGGGCTCAATCTAACAGTTCCAAGCCCTGCGATGGTTGATAATAGCAGCAACAGCTTGGATGCAAAGGCTAACGGTCAGACGGATTGCAACGCCAACCTCCAAAACACGACTGCTGTAGAGTTGGGCGACGATCTCTTGGCTCAGTATGAGGAGCTCATTCGCACTTTGGACCACGAAGCAGGTGGAAAACCGGTCAAAGCTGACGGAGAGGTGAAGAAGCCCATCACACCTGTGGAGGTGGTGGTGGTGGAGGAGGATGAGATGGATTTCGCCTCCTTCTCTGCTGAAACGCCAGAGCCAGAGAAACTGCATTCACCATTTGGGACAATCAACAGGTTTCGCAGCGGGAGTGCGACTAAAAACAATTCACTACCTTTTACAGGTGAGCTGAGGAATATCTTAGCTCTGTAGGAGTCTCATCATTTGTTCAAAAATGAATTTGGAAAGAATTTTTATTTCAAACCTTTCTCCCTGCAGGTCCATTCATCAGCGTGCTTTTGTCTCGTCTGGAGAACATGCTATCCAACTCGCTTCATGTCAACCTGTTGCTGACGGGTATCTTGGCCCAGTTAGCTGCTTACCCTCAGCCTCTGCTGCGCTCCTTCCTCCTCAATACCAACTTGGTTTTTCAGCCGACTGTTCGCTCTCTTTACCAGGTAACACCGTCTCATTTTTTATTTTATTTTTTTAAAGTTTTGAGGTCTGTGGTCAGGGATTTGGAAATACTTTGCACTTTTAGTTTTAAGTTGATTGTCTTTAGTTGTGCTTTAATCATATCACCTCTGTAAATGTTGCATATGTAAATCATGTTGTTTTTGCTTTGTGTTTTAGGTACTAGCCATTGTAAAGAACCAGATAGAGGAGCTGGCTGCCAGCAAGAAGGATTTTACAGAGCTGATCACTGCTGCCCAACACTGGCTAATGGCTCGGGAGCCGTCGTTCATAGAAACAGGTGACAACATCTCAGATTCTCCTTTTCTGTTCTAGCGCTTATTGAAATCTGCACATGGCTCTATGACAGTATGAAAAATCAAGTATCTATTTATATATCTGTATATCTATTTGATTATATTGTGAGAACCCATAAGCTACCCCGCTAGCCCTGCCAGGAGTTTGTTTGTAAAAGCTTTCTGGGAAGTATTTTGGTAGTATCCAGATGGTTAGTAAGGCAGATTGCATTAGATTTACTGTTTATTATTCCTCAGCCTTACCAGCATGGTGTTAAATATGGTTCAAGGCAACATCGGCATTCCTGATTGGTTGTTTTTGGGCTCCTGTTTGGTACCAGAATAAATTTAGCTGCCTGTGCTGAGTTCTTTAAGTCGTGTATCTTTGGAGTTGAGCTGCTTTCTCTTTCTAGCCCTGAAGCTTTAGCCGTGGTTTTGAACTATATTCCCCGTAGGTTCAGAGCTGTGCAGGCTTGAAAAAGTGTTGTCGGAAGAAAGGAATTTTAAAGGGAATAATTTAGACGAGCAGAGCGTAATATTTAGAAATCAGGAAACGGAAATATGTTTAGAGAATATCTTTGAATCCAGACTTTTGCATGTACAGTATGTCAGCGTATTCACGTGGTTGTTAGTCGGTGCGACTTATTCAATCTTTATTCCTACAGACAAAAGCGGCGGCAGCAGCGGTTCCAACCACCAAGAGGGGGGAAGGATCCTAAAGAATTCACCCCCACCAAAACCCAAAGCTATCTCCCTGGAGCGGACCGAGGTCTTCGCTACCGTCCTCTTCACCGAATTCCTTAAAGAACTGGCTGCAATTGCACAAGAGCACTCCATCTTATCTTACATTCCTATGGAAGAGTAATTGTGTCCCATTAGGCCTCCGTCAAGAGTCCAGCGTAACTCGGAAAGATTATAAAAAGAGTCTCTTTTGATATTTATGTCCTTTTTGGGCAGCGCTTGATAGAAACCTTTTTGGATCCAGTGATTTTTATACAACTACTTTTTAAAAATATAGAGTATTTATTTTCCAAGCAAAAGAAAAACTTCATGAACTTTTTAAATGTATTCATTCCACTTCTGGAAAGAATTTGGCAGCCAAGGAGGATTTCTAAACTTTGACCTGTTTGTTGAAGCCTTTCACCAGCCGAAATGTTCATGACTAAGGCTCCAGCTCCACTACTAACCAAAGACTGTAGACATTTAAAGAATTAAAGCAGTCATCAGCCCTTATTTGAACCGTCTGGGTTCTGACCTCAACCTGAATGTCTTCTGCAACCAGCTCCATCCACAGTACGACATCCGCTGCTCAGTGTGGTACTCGATATTACTCAGGTGGCCTTTCAGAAGTGCTGCGTCTACGGATCACTGCAAGGTGCAGTGCTGGCAACTTCACAGAAACGCACCCAAACTTTGTTCTTATGCAACTGTTGTGACACTTAATCCTTTGGCGAAAATATGTCTTCACGAAGGGGTGTTTCCACAAAATCATCGTGTTAGATTTAGATTTTATTTCCTTCGTCTCCTTGTTGATTCATGACGGTACCTCAGGAGATTTTCTTAAACAGCTGTAGGTGAAACAATGCACTAGATTTCCACACTTGTGGCCTCTGCGCCTTTCCATATCTGCGAAAAACCGACAAAGCAGGTTCAGCAGTGACGTATTTAATTGTCTGCCTTACCTTTATGATGCCTCATAATGTACATATTGTATGTTCTGGTGACATAGCACACTATGCAAATCAAGAATAATTAAGTTTAGCATATTTCGTAACGGGATGTGGGTATTTAAGCTCTTTATTTTTTGATGAGGTTGTTTGTTTTTCAGCGTGCGGTCCTTTGTCTGCTGAGGGTGTTGTGTTAGCTGTGATCAGTTTGAAATTTCAATCATAGTTCTGCATCTGTTGAAAATCAGTTTGGATTGTGTTGAAGGCAGCCTGCTTTGAATTGCCTTTAATTTAGTCTGCACGTGGTTATCAGTATGAGATACTATGATATATACATGTATATTTTGTTACAAAGCATGCTTCTTCTGAATGAATCTTCCAACATAGAAATACTTGCAAATTGTTGTCTAAGTTATGATTTCACTTCACAATGCTGCCTGATTTGTGAAGGAGTTAAACAGGAGCAATATGAAACTTTGCAGCATGAGCTAAAAATGTAGTTTTGATTGAGCAGAAGAATGTGTGAACTACACAGAGTAGGTCAAAGATCTCATCTAGAAGTTGAGCTGAGAAGGTTGGGTTTTACTTTAGGTTTAAATCTGAAACATGAAACGTTGTTTCTTTTTAAATTGTTGGATTCCTACTTGATGCAAATACATTTTTTTTTTCCCTTTACAAAACGGCTCAAAGTCTACAAGTCAAAGCCATTTTCAGGACTGCTGAACAGGTCTTTATGAATGTTGCAGAGCACTTTATCAGCCTTCTAATACCACAGTGCCACTCACTGTCTAACACCTCTGTGGCACGACTGCAGTTGACCAACCAATCTCAGTAGATTTATCTTCCAAAGACTGATCTGATACGACTCTCGATCTGTTTTGTGTTCAAGATTTAACCAGGCTGCTGTTCACTGTTGTCTCAGATACAAAGGAATGCCTCTGTTAATAATAATGATAATAATAATAATTAAAAAAAACTTGAACTTGAGGTGTGTGTGTGTGTGTGTGTGTGTGTGTGTGTGTGTGTGTGTGTGTGTGTGTGTGTGTGTGTGTGTGTGTGTGTGTGTGTGTGTGTGTGCTGAGTAAACATGGGAACTAACGTTTTCCATTTCGAAGCAGTGACTAAGACACGCAGCAAGCACAAGAGGAACTGTGCAGGAAAACCAGCAGCTCATAAATATCTGGTCGTTCATCACCGCTCGAATACACAAGATACACATTGTTTTTACAAGTGAACTGCATCTTTTTTGACTGCTCATGCAAACCGGTCATTATAGGGGTGGGAACTCTAAACTCTGACTCACTGTCAGACCAAAGACCAACTTAGAGGGGGGAAAAAAAAGTACTGGTGGTAAATAGGACCCCAAAATCAAGTAGGGTATGTTTGTCATATTATGACATGCTTCAACCACCAGAGGGAGCTCTCACACTGTGATCCTTCCTGGATTCTTGAGCTGGCAGGTTTTCTCAGCTCCCCCTCTCAATAAGCCAGCGAATGTCATGTCAGCAGTTTCATCTTCTGCCTCACAAATGACCATAATGGCCAAAATAGCAATAGCCAAATGGCACATTAAGTTATATGGAACGAATTAAACTGAATTACGCACATTCGCTTTAAGGGAAATAATACTTAATATCAGCTTTTCAGCCATCCCTGATGGCCATGCCTACTAGATTTAAATAAAAGAACTGCACATAAAAGCCACCTAGAATATCTTATCACCATGAGTGGACATCCAAAGAAAGATTCGAAATTCTTTTTGTTCACTGGCAAAACAAACCCAGCAGCGATGCACCTTTGCTACAGACAGTCACAGTCTGAAAACTTTATTACTTCTCAAACATATAAATACAGACCAGAATAGATTTCAATATTTACAAAATGTCAAAGTCAAAAATAAGAATAGGGGCCTGATTTTCCATTAGGCCAAATTAGTTTTTATTTTTCTAACACTGCTGTCTTATTGTCAGACTGATGCAGTTGCGTCTCACACTACAGTGCGATCTTCACGAGGTCTTCTTCTGTAGAATCGCCCTCACCAGAACTGGATCAGCTCTTCCTTTGGTCTCTTTCTGAACCAGACCCATCAACTTGTTCAGAACTTTTTTGTTCCCGCTTCTGATCGCGTGAACCTGCAGAGAGGCACACAACAGGATTTTTGGGCATGTTTTTGAGATGTTTCACTCGTGATTACACACGACATTGTGTGTGAGCCCTGACCTCATCTGGATGCGAGTCCACCACCTTCTGGCAGATGCTGTGCAGCTGTGCGGTGTCACTAACAAGCCCCAAGTCCTGCTCTTGGGTGATCTGCAGGGCTGTCTTGCCTGGTGACCTCCACATCTTCTGGAACACCTAAGAACACGGAGAAACCCGTGAAACGCAGGTGAGAAGCAGAATACAAACAAGCGGCAGCTGGGTTGCGTGTGTTGAATGACAGACCGAAAGGGGATAATTGCATTGTCTGTGTAGCTGACTGACCTGCTTGGCAACTGAAGAGGAGATGTGTCCTGTTTCCTGGAGCTCCAGCAGCTCCGCCAGGGCAGAAGGAGAGATTGGGCTAAAATCAAATTAAGGCGGTAATTTAATCACACTTTAATAGATGGACTTGAATTTGTGATATAAATGGTAGAAGAGATGGGGAGAGAAAAAGTGAGAGTGTTGCACCGAAAGGACAAAAGAATCAATCAACATTTGTGATTTGCCTGCGATGTTTTGTCTTTTCCTTGCCTCCCTGTTTATTCCATAGGCCACCCGTTCCCAAAGTGGGCTTCATGGAGCACCAGAGGTCTACGATCCATGACCGACACATCCGAAAAATAGTTTTCTGCATTGATAAAAATGTACCCTTATATTGTGTGCATTACTTGCACCAACAAAAACTCTGATATGTTTGTGACACATCATCTCCACCTGTCATGAGATCACCCATTTTTCCTCAGGGGGCAACGAACCGTTGCTGCTGTTGCTGCATATGCAGCTATGCGACTGACAAGCACGGCGAAATATTCGACTCAGTCCACGCTGCGAGCACAAACCAGTGACACTGAAATATATATGCAGGGTTTTCTGGAGCACAGCAATACCAAAATGCATGATCTGTTAGCAAAACAAAGTTGTGATGACAGCCACGGTGTGCAATTGATCTAAAATTATATAACTGATTTTTGCAATATTAACATAAATAGATCTGAAATATTTAAGAAAAAGACTATTTTCAATCGTTTCAATAACATCCAAGAGCACAATGGTACTAAGGACACTGTTCGAAAAAAAATGAAAGGACCACTTTGAAAAAATATCAGATCTCAATGGGGGGGGGGGGGGGGGGAAACATTGGCTATGTGTAGTGATATGTAATGTATTAAAAACATCTTGTTGAAAAACATGAAAATGATCAACCTACATAAGACTGAATTAAAAGACACTGAAATCAAAGTGAAAAAATGACGTGGCAGGCTAGTCCATTTTGCAGAAATTTTATGGTTAAGGATCTTCTACGGCTTTTTCCAGCTGTCCTAGATTAACTGTCCGTCACCTGGAATCAGCTCCATGCTCTTGAGGCTGTGCTGGACACCATGAACCTTCTGGCAATTGCACATATTGATGTTTCATCCTGAAGGACTTGGTCTACCTGTGCAACTTCAGTAGTGTCCAGGTATCACCTCATGTTAACAGTAGTGACACTGACTCTAGCCAAATTCAATACTAGTGAAAAAACATGAGGGGAGGGGATGTCAGTTGCCTCAATCTAGTCTTGAGCATTTAATATTCAAAGATACATTTTCCTCTTGGCTACTAGATAAACATCACCAAAATGCCAGTTACTCTTCTCTGGTAAAACTCATCCAAAACACTCTAAGAGCAGCAGTATTCGTCGTTATAAACAAGGGCAGTGATTGTTAACCGCCACACATTTTTGCTTTAATAGCAAAATAAAAAAGAAAGCTAAAATGGATTATGAAACTCCCAAGCTGTCGGTCAGCCTCGGAGACATCTGTAAGACAACTGCTGCACTGCGATCAACTTAAAAAAAAAAAAGCAGAGAATTTTAAATAGCTTGAAGTCTTGCACAAATGGTCAAAATAATTATAAAGTAATGAATGCATCTCTGAAAATGTTACAGGCAATATTAAAGTGCATTAGTTAAAGTTAAGAATCAACACCTGTGGCAACCCCTTGTGTTTTTAGTTAAAAAATTATGAATAACTGTTTAAAAATGCAGTGAAGTGATTAACACATTCACTTTACACACCAATCAGGGAGAGGAGGCACAAACCTAGCCTCAGGGCATCTCGAGCTAGTCTACTCCAAGTGCTGGTCTCAAGCCTGGAGGGTTGCATCAGGAAGGGCATCATGGGTAAAACCTATGCCAGATCAAATAAGTGGATCCGTCTGCTGTGGTGACCTCTTTGGGAAGAGATTGGGCTAAGTTGCTAAAATGAGCCGTGCCTTCTAGGTCTCTCAGGTCTCTCTCTAGGTCTCTCTCTCAACCCACTGTTAAGTAACTTACCCTAATATTCACATCATCGCCTCATCTTGTAATATTTCTTTTTGGCTTGTGAGGACAACTGATCAGGATATAAATATACATGAACGCACTGAACGTATCGGCAAGATCAAATACTCAGGAAGGCACTAAGCTTTTGTGTCTCCTGTCGCTGTTTCCCCACCACCCAAGGCAGGGCCAAAAGAAACTACAAAGAGAACGTAAAAAGGACAGCAGCAGGTTTTTGACAAGCATTCGAGTTAGGAATAAAAAAAAACAGCCGAGTCCAGTGAACTGAAGATGAAAAAGAAAACATCTGATAATAGACCGCCTGTGAGCAAGAAAACTCTCCTTGTCGGTTCTTCAGAATCCGCAAAATGACGTTAAACTCGATGATGATTCAGAGGATGAAGGGTGAGAGTGGTAGCTTACACAGCTGAAAAGTTAACAGAAATCAAAGAATGAACAGATGAGATGAAAAGAATAATAAGTGGTGAATATTCTGTTAAAATAGAGAGCTAAAGGTAATGCATAAATAGTTGATACATCCAGAATCTGCCACTTCGAGCTTCTTCTTCTTCTTCTTTGGTAGAATTATGCAAACTTAATGAAAGAAACCTGAATATTTCATGACAACTCAATTGAAAAACCTTCTTGTAACAACAGAAGCTTCAGCTTCAGATTTAAGCTCAGCAATAATCCCCCCATATGAATTAGGTGGTTCAGATGAAGGGATACTTGTGCTCATCCAGCTGTTGGGGCCAAAAAAAATCCAAAAAGGAAGTTGGGATCGAAATGGGGGACCCTCATTATATTTTTTTTCACATCTTCATATTTTTAACATTACCATCATGTGGGCCTGGTGAGACATTTCACAATTCTGTCATCATGCTGTCGCCATCCTGCCACAAATATGCCACTTAGTTTCACTCACAGGCAGCCCCCAGCAGTTTCCCTGGGGGGTGGGAGGGGGGTTCTGGGAGAGCGACATGTCTGAGCTGGATGAGCTCTTAATGACATGTCTGGAGTTTCACTTCTCTAGCTGTCCCACCAATATGCTTCCCAATTTTTCATTTCATTAATCCAAGTCTGACTTAGAGCCAGAGGAGCGAGAGGAAATGTGGGCAGGCCTGACAGGGCAGCAGAGGTCATGCATCACACATTACTGTAACACATGGAGAACTTTTATTTGTTAACCAACTTCCGGTTATTTCCTCCCTAGCTCCAAATACTCAAAATATTCCTCCAAGTACTTATATGACTCAGTTTCTAAACCGCTTGCCGCTCTTTGTTTTTCTTCAACCCTCCTCCTTTCAACCAAAGCCAGTGCAACATTATGCATAAATAAACACGAGCTTCTTTGGAGTTTACTCGCACACAAATGCTTCACAACCGTCTGGCAACGGCAGATAAAGCAAAGCTCACACAGCATCTGTGCTGACGTCAGTCCATTACTTAAACTTCATGTGTTGCGTAATGATTCGGGCCTTTAATGAGTTCAAAGAAATTATGATTGTGCTCCATTGCTAATCTCAGTTGGACCAACAACTCAGACTCCTTTGACCGCCCTCATTTTTCTTTTAGCTGCAGTAATTATTGAACTGCCACTGTAGGAAAATTGCTAGACTGAAAGCGCTGAAATGAGTGTCGGACATTTAGCGTCACACGGTGCCATAAACAGGAACGGTGGGAGACAACAGGTGTTATTTATTCATAGCCGGTGGCCAGAAATGTACCTTTGTGTGTGTGCGTGGCTGTTTTCTCTTTAATGTTTCAAGTGTAAAAGGTGCCATGGCAACTCTTTTCATACCAAATCAAAATCTCTTTAATGTCAAGAGTGTTTTAGAACATCTTGAAGCTAACAGGCTTTCTTATTTAGGGAGAGATCAAGCCTTCAAAAAGCAATTCTCCAAAAAGCTTTCTCACTGACAGAATTAACGAATATCCCAGCTCGCTGTTGTATAGTTATGGATGAGAGTTATTTATGTATCTAAAGCTGTAGTGCTCTCCCTTTCAGATAAACATAAAAAAGCCATCATTCAGAACACTCCACTGCAAAGATTACATCTTTTTTTTTGGGGGGGGGGGGGGGGGGCTGAAAGGACATTAATCCAGTGCAAATCATCTAGGGGTGTAACTACTTCAATAGTTCAATAACTTTGGCTTTAGTGGCATCTGTCAAAAGTCTGCATCAGCAGTTCGTTTGTTTTTGTTGTTTTCTGAACAACTGCACTGCTGTTAGGATCAGCTGTTTGACTTGAGCCTTACAATGACGAGCTTATTCAAAGCTATGTGTTTATCAGCTGATAAGTTACTTCCAATCACACACACACGCACACACGCATTTCCCTAGCCGTTTACCCTAACCCTAACCATCAAAAATGAATGCCTAACCCTTAGCCTAATAACCTAATTGTAACCCTGACCCTAAAACCACATTCTGAGTCTCAAAAATGCCTCGTGAGGACAGGCACTTCTAAGTGACTGTTGGTCCCCACAAATATAGTAACGTTCCAATTTCGGGTCCCCACAAAGATGTCTAGTGGGATTTGTTTTGTAACAAAGAAATGGATTCTTTGTTACAAAATAATCCCACTAAAGTGGCGTTTAACTTATCAGACCAACTTATCAGAATTTTAACTTCTGAATGATGATGCTGTGAATGAAGGTAAGGGTAAGGTTGATATTTACACTGTGGCTGCTCCTCTCTCTCAGTCCATCATAGCAGCTGCACAATCGCCTCCAAGCCAAAAAACTGTGTGCATAATGTTTTCCAGCAACATAATGTTTAGACAGCAGCCCCGGTGTGTAGCTGCAATTTAACAACTTGAAAGAAACAGCTGGAGGTCCCACCTTTGTTGGGAATTCTGATTAATGAGACAAATGCACTGCACACAGTCGGAATATTCTTATTTTTTCTTTACATGAGTTTCCTGACACTCAAAATCCAGTTCATTTCTTTTATTTAGTAGTTTTCAGTCTGAAACTGAAACAAGAACCTTACTACTGTGAGGCAACAGTGCTAACCACTGCACCACCATGCCACCCATGAGACCCCAAGTCTTTACCTGGCACTTTTCCTGGAATTTGGAGCATGTTTATTAGTCAGTCTGGGTCTCACCTTTGGCACACACTCATGTCTTCCTGTTTGAGGTGTCCCAGCAGCTCATTTGTTACCCAGCCAATCACCTTCCTTGGCTCCTTCTTTGTTGTCTTTAACACAGCCTCAAAGTAGTCCACCAACCCATCTTCATTCTACATTGACATAAAAAAAAAGTGATTCCTTCACAAACATATTATCTAATTAGAATCAAACAAGCAGAGCTCATGAGTATACAACTATATCCTGTTAAAGTCCAGCAAGCTACAAGAGTAAGACCTGATCAATTGGATTTTAAAGGAAAGAACCACCTTCTCTCCCACTGGCTGGTTTCACCCAGTTTCTCCCACTCAGAAACTCACCACCAGAGTGAAGCTGTGCTCAGGTAGGATGCCGTACGTTTGCACCAGCCTGTCTCTTTTGACACTTGGTAGCTCTGGCAGCCCTTCCTTTATCTTCTGCACCACTACCACCTGGCACGCATCAATGCCAGTGGGCAGTGATGCATTATCCTCATACAGAATCAGAGGGGGCAGGTTGGGCTCTGGCATAAACCTGAAAAAGGCAGGAGGGGTGAGTGAAAACAGGGAACAATGTTTTATCAGCAGTACGGGTAAGTTTGGGGAAAAAAGGTCGTCTTGTGCTGTCACTTGGTCACCTGATCATTCGACTCCATCAGCCTTGAACCTGTCAATCATTCCCCTACCTAAACTACAACACATTCAACGTCGGTTCACACTTTAGGTGAGGTCTGTTTAGCTACCTGTCAATCTCCAGACCCTAGTAAGAGCAGGATCTTCCTCTGATTTTATAAACACCTACAATATGAACTTATACTCACCTGTAATCCTGAAGACCCTCTTTGTCCCTCATAGGTAGAGTCTCCCTAAAAGACAAGGTGGCAATATCAGAAATGATAACTCAATATGTTTGTTTCTAACTCTTGACGAGAAAATCAAACAAACATGAAAATACTCAAAACAAAGAATGAACATATGTGTGGGGATCCCTTTCAGTGAGCCTGCTTTTCTTCAAACTAGTGGCGTCAGATCTGTGGCCACTTTCACAGGAATGAGAAGAAAGACCCAATCATAGGTCATCACCCCACACTGTTTAGCATGCTTCACCATGTACCTCGGACATACAAGACCTCATGGGAAGGAGGTACCAGAGGATGATCAAGGCCTCAGCTGGCTTATTCTGTGAGCTCATAAGCTTGTGAGCAGCACATAGCTCACAGATAACACAGAACGACGGCAGCATCCAAATGGCTCTATTCATCATCATTACCATGATGGTTCGTCCTCAGCAAAGCTCACGACTAATGAAGCAGGCAGAGATCCCAGTCACATGGTGCTGTAGCGGTTACATCTTGGCATGAAGACGCTGCTTTTTCATCCTCTTACCCTGATTTGGAATCATACGCCCGGGTCTCGTTTTGCACCGTCCCTCCTCTCTGCAGGACATCAATCTGTCTCTGGATCTCATAGTCTGATGAATATCAAAGGAGAACATGAACACAAATACAGAACCGCAAATATAATTTGGTGTTAAATGCCAAACACCTGCTGTTATACGCCGGTGATCGTCGACTCTCTGAGTGCTGCCACATTATAACTCTGATAAACAGCCTTTTGTTTTCCCTGTGACTTTTAAATACCAGTTCAGCAGCAGAGTAAATGTGAAACAACTTAATTGATAAATAACTGAAGCACAGCGCTGCTATATGCCAAAACGCACTTCCAAAACCTGCATCGAAAGTACTGAAATTTGCTGAGACTACTAGCTTGTTTGAAGTGAAGCTCAGTTAAAAATCAGCAAAGTTATAGCCGACACAAAATCTATGAACAGCTGCAAGAAGTCAGTTAACCATCACACGCTGCTATCACGCAGCTAATTGTTTGTGAATGGCTGTCAGTCCAAAAAACTTACGCTTCACAAGTTACTGTCAGTTTCAACTATGCTTCCTGTCTGAATGCCTCTTCATGAATCCAGGAATTTTGCTTTTACCAAACTGAGTCTATTTCTATGCACTGACATAGTAAAAATATGATGGTTATGTGACACTACGCATGCTTTTTCTTTGCTTTTCTATAGCTATCAAATGAAAAAGAGGAACGTATAAAGCCACATGAAAGGGAAATATTTCAGTAAAAGTAACATGAGATTTTATTCCTTCCAAGGCAACCAGACTGATTGGAGACTTCGGGAAGTTAGGGGGTTCAACCAAGTAATAATCTGGTACAAGTATTTAGTTCATGGATTTAATTAATAAATGCAGAATGACAATTATGTTTTCATAGAGCTGCTAGTCAAATTCAAAATGATAAAAGTTTAAACTTTTTATCCCAACTTTTCTTCTTTCAGCTGCTTCATTTAGGGGTCAGCCGAGGGAATCATCTGCCTCCATCTCACCCTCTCTCTGGCAGCTTCCTCTGACACACCAACCCTATGCATGTCATCCTTCATGACCTCCATGAATCTTCTTTGTGGTCTTCCTCTTTCCCTCTTGTCTGGCACCTCCATCTTCAACCCCTATCCATTATATCCACTTTCTCAACTTTGCCTCTCTAACCTTGTCTCCAGACTGATCAACCTGATGTAGTCATTTCTAATCCTGTCCACTTTGGTCACTCCTAATGACAAATAAACATCTTCAACTCTGAAGGTGGTCGCACTTTTCTCCTCCTCCTCCTCTCCCTTAGCTTCTCTGCTTAGCCTCTTGTGTCCTTGTCTAGTCTCGTGTTTTTTGTATTACTTTTCCCTGGAACACTCTCTCACAGTCTGTTCTCTAAAACCTAAAAGAGGAATTATGGATTTGATCAACTGGTCCCTGAATGCAATTGACACCCTTTCTCAACGAGAAGTCTGGGCTCGGGTGAGCCTGAGTGCTGAAGATATCTACCTATTCGGAACCATGATAACAGGGTTCTTGCTGATCGGAGCTGGCTTGGCCCTGGCTTATTGAAGAATTAAGGAAGCGGAACCGGCTGTTCAAACCCCACAAGGCTGCCCGCTGGGATTGAAACGATGGGACGAGGCGTGAGTTTCTCAAAATGGGCTCATTGAGTGCAGCACGGATAAGATCTTGGAGAAGCTTACGGCTGCCGTGAATACTCAGAACAAGACCTCTGAGCGCAAATTGGATCACATCTTGGAGAAGCTCACTGCGGTCGTGAGTTCTCAGAATCGGCTCTTTGAGCACAAGAATGACAACATCACGGAGCGCAAGTTTGATAACATCATGGAGAAGCTCACGGCTCTCCAACGGGAGATCGAGAGACCAGTGTCGGACTGTTAGAACAGCTTTGAAATTCATATGAGTTGTTCGCACTAAAGTAAAAACCACCATCACTTCATGCGGATACCCCTTCGGCGTCAGCTGCGGTCTCAAGGCTGGAGCTGAACAACAACACCCTGATAACGACTGTGTTTAGACTGTTCCTCCCATTCTATGCAAGGCCACCTGGGTTGGCTGGAAGACTGTTTACTTAGCCTGGCAGGGCAAAGGACACTGTCTCAGCTGAACTCTGGACATACACACACACACACACGCACGCACACAGACATATATATACACACATGCAGATATACACTCATCCCCCCTCCCCCCTCCAAACGCCTTCGACGCTTATTCCCTTCCGATGCTGACGGTGGATCAAGGAGACCAGCGCATAGGCTGCAGGCCCGGATGTACTGTCTACATTGGCTGTCTCTCACCCTTTACCCTTCCCTGTTGCTTGTTATGTGTTTCTTTGGTGTATTAAGAGTTTTTTCATGTGCTATGTGCAGAGGTGTTTTTTTTCTGTTCTCAAACTGATCTCCCTGTTGGAGCTCAGTCTGGGGGGAGTTCTTTTTTTCTCCTTATCTTTCCTCATGTTGTGCTTTTCCCATGTTATACCCCTCTGACCTGTCTTCCCCATGTGATGTTTGTGTAATGTATGTATGGTCGGAAGGGTAAGACGGCGCTGGCACGGCTGGCAGCCTTAACCCAATTTCCCTCGGGATGAATAAAGTATGATCAATCAATCAATCTCCAGCTGGGCCTCCTGTCTTTTTGTCAGTGCCACCATCTCCCTCTCACTACCATTTCATAAACTTTGCCTTTCACTCTTGCTGCTATCCTTGGGTCCAAAATCACCTCTCTTGTGTACCGTCCTTTGCTTTGGATGGTTGACCCAACATATTGAAGAGTTTACTTCTACCTCACTCCTTGCAGGTTTGTGTTACCTCTGCCCCCTTCTCACTCACGCACACATGTATTCTGTTTTGCTTCTACTGACTTTCATTGCTCTGCTCCCCAGAGCACACCTCCACCTCTCCAGCCTCTCTTCCACCTGCAATGTTGTCTGCAAACATCATAGTCCACAGAGTCTCCTGCCTGATCTCATCTGCCAACCTGTCCATCAACACTGCAAACAAGAAGGGGCTCAGAGAAGATTCACCTCAACCTTGAACCCATCTGTCACTCCTACCGTACACCACACCATTCTGTACTCATAAATGTCCCGTACCACCCTCACATAGTTTTCTGCCATTCCTGAGTTCCTCATGCAGTTCCACAGCTCCTCTCTTGGCATCCTATCATATGCTTTCTCTAGGTCCACAAAGACCTCAGTGCAACTCCTTCTGACCTTCTCCATCAACATTCTCAAAGCAAACATCTCATCTGTAGAGCCCTTTCTCTGCGTGAAGCCATAGTGCTGCTCACTGATCGTCACCTCACTTCTTAGCCTAGCTTCAATAACTCTTTCCCATTACTTCATGGTTTGGCTCATCAAGTCATCCCTTTGCAGTGACTACAGCTCTGCACATCACCCTTGTTCTTGAAAATTGGTATCAGTGTGCTTCTTCCTCATTCCTCAAGCATCCTCTTGCTCTCCAGCACTGTGTTAAACAGTCTGAGTAAAAAGTGCATTGTTCTCTCTCCTAGACATCTCCGTACCTCCACAACTATCTGTACAAAGTTAAAATTCTTGGATGCTGCTTCTTAGTTCTCTTATTCATCTTTGGCAAATGAAAAGCTGTCTAGATTTTACTCCACCACCAACCATGGGTGCAATTTGAACCCATGCTATTTTATTTTGCTCATGGGAACATTCAGCAAATGTTTAAGGAACATTTGTGACACAGGGATGTAAAAATAGAAGTGATTTGGCTTAACTGATCGATTGATTGTAAAGGAAATGTAAGTGTAAACATTTGAGAGTCAGTTTCCAAGTTTCAGATTTTTGGCTGGATAACTGGCCTAAAAAGCCATTCATGCAATCTGAGGAAGAAAACACTGACAGCTTGTTCATTTTACCTCAGCTTTTAATACAAGAGCCTTAATCAAAGTAGAGCAGCACTGTGGAGAGCATAGTAACCAACTGTGAAGTATTACAATATAATAGCTGCACTACAGCGTGTGTCAAAATCAGCTCAACATGTCCTAGGCACAAGACATCCTGACCTGGACAATATTACCACAAGCTGGTAGATGCAGGTACCACAAAACGCAAAATTCTGAAACACTATTTCATCCTGAACATGACCCTATCCTTGCTACTGAGTCTCAAACTTTTTATCGGTGCTTACCTATAGCTCTGGCAAGGTATCGAATGCTGTTGATGTTCTTCACCTCTGTCCTGACGCCCAGTGGCTCTCCGGGTCTGTGCACCGAGACGTTGGCATCCACTCTCAGCTGCCCCTCTGAGCAAAAAGAGGTAAAAAGATGCACGCGGAGAGAGTTAAGTTTAGGTTTAGAAGTGTGGCAGCTTGGAAGCACAAGAGAAGGAGAGAGACAGAGAGTGATTTCCATACCAGACATGTTGCCTTGACAGGTGCCTAGAGCTTGCAGGATGAGCTGCAGCTCTCTGACAGCTGCAGCAGCCTCCTCTCCACAGCTCATGTCTGGCTCCATCACCAGCTCCATCAGACCTACACCTGAAGACAGCAATGTTTCACATCTCTAGGGTCTGGAGCTCAGTGACAAACCCTTGCTTTGTTGATCAACCTTATATTAGTTTTTAAAAATCAAAACATTATCAGTGAAATTCTGTGACTCTAAAAACTTTTCCAGCTGCTGCTGCTGTCTGTCAATCATAAAAACATCTTCTTAAAAGTAGTTTAATTTCTTAATCAAAAGATGGTTTAGGAAAGTCAACTGCCAAACACCTGCTGCTACACGCTGGCAGCCCTCAGGCCTCTGAGTGCTGACACATTGTAACTCTAAGGGTTTTCTTCCAGTGACTTTTAAATACCAGTTCAGTGGCGGAGTAAACAGCTAATCAATAAGTAGTAAATATGCAGTAAATACAGTATTTGCTGGTGTCCATTTTTTTAGCTGTAGTTCTTGATAAAAATAAATCAAGCAAAGACCGGTTTAGCTCAGTGACGGCTTTTAAATGGCATCAGGACAATCACAGGAATAAGCTGCCACTATTGGATGTACAAGACAGATGAGCAGGACTGATTTATCATTGATTTTTTTCATTGAGCAGACTCTTCCTCTGTATTGCTACCTGCTCTGTTGAGGTCTATGAGTGTCTGGCTGCGGACGTCATCGTGGAGACTCTTGCCGCTGTCCTGTTCCAGCTGAATCTGTTTGATGGTCACGTTTTTTCTCATCACCTGGTTCCTCTTTTTCCCTCCAAGGAGGCTGTAGGTAAGCACGCCATCTACTGCGATTGGCAAACGTTGTTGAGTGATCTGGTATCCAGCCTAAAACAAGAAAATACAATACAAACATATTAAATAAAACAAAAAATAGAACCTGAAAACATGCCCCAGCTTAATGTGTGATCAAAAGATATGTCCTATAATTATTATGTTAGCTGCTATGTGAATTAAAGTATAGTGAAATATATGACTGCTGGATAGCTGGCTGGTTGTAGACTGGTTTGTTAAATGCCACAAAACTCCCTGTTATATAGTAGCAGATGGTTTTGGCAAAGGTTGTATATACACCGCTTTGTTAGGTACACCTGTTCAACTGCTTGTAAGAGCAAGTATCTGATCAGCTAATCACATGGCAGTAACTGAATGCATTTAGGCATGTAGACAAACTGACCCAGTGAAGTTCAAACTGAGCTTCTGAATGGTGAAGAAGGGTGATTTAGTGACTTTGAGCATTGCGTGGTTGTTGGTGCCAGTCAGGGCTGGTCTGAGTATTTCAGAAACTGCTGATCAACAACGACTGTTGATGTCAGAAGTCAGAGAAGAGTGGCCAGACTGCTTTTATGCAACAGTAATGTATGCATAAGAGCATCTCTGAATGGATAACACATCAAACCATGTAGCGAATGATATCCAGCCAAATGGTAGCAGAAGACCACAATGGCTGCCATTTCCTAACAGCTAAAAAAACATGATTGGAAAAATGTTCCCTGTTCTAATGAGCCTAGATTTCTGCTGCAACATTGGGATGGTAGGGTCAGAATTTGGTGTAAACAACATGAAAGCATGGATTCATCCTGCCATGTACCAGCGGTTCAGGCTGCTGGTGATGCAATGGAGTTGGCACACTTTGTAGCCCTCAGTGCCAAGTGAGCATCGTTTAAATGCCACAGTCTACTTGAGTATAACAGCTGACCACAATGTACCAATCTTCCAGCAGGATAACCATGTCACAAAAACTGGTTTACTGAACATGAATAGTGAGTCCCCTGTACTCAAAAGTCCTCCACAGTCACCAGATTTCAATCCAGTAGACCTTTGGGATGTAGTAGAATGGGAAGTGCTCCTCATGGATGTGCAGCTGACAAATTTCAGGCAACTGTGTCATCCCATCATGTCAATATGGACCAAAAATCTCTGAGGAATGTTTCCAGCACCTTGTTGAACTGGTGCCATGAAGAATTAAAGCAGCTCTAAAGGCAAAAAAGGGTCCAATCCAGTACTAGCAAGGCATACTTTATAAATTGTCAGTGAGTGTATGTGTGTTTAAAATAGGAATTCCATCTCCTTTTTAACTGAACTCCTTCAGTTTGTTGAACCAATACATCCTTTAAATTGTAGAAGAAAGACTGTTTCGTGAAGTCTTGCGGTAGAGTTTTTGCAGCATCATGGGTGTATGTGAAGGTCTGGCGGGGAGCGTCAGTTAGACACGGCGATTGGCTCGGCTGTCATAATGCAGAAGGAGCTGGCATTTCACTCAAGGTTTCTGCTCACAAAAGCACAATATTTCATGAGCTCCTCTATTCCTAGAAGAACCTGCTGCCCCGTGTATTAATTTCGACGTTACCACGGCAACCACATCACAAGACCTAAACATTAATCATACTTATGCTAAGGAGACTGAGGACGTGGGAGAAGAGATTGGGGGGGGCTGTTAGTCACCGGCCTTTTGTACAATGCGCCTGATCGACACAATCAATCACCTCCACAACTCCTCCTTTTAAAAGAAACGGGAAGAAAACAACACAAGACTCCTGGGGATGTTCTTTTTCAACTTCTGCTCCTCTTGGTGGATTTGATCTGTAAATCTGCAAGATTTTGTGACTACTGTTGCAGCTCATCAGAAATCCCCCGTTTCCCACTTAATCTTTTCACACGTTTTGTCTCTGGTCATTGAAAATGACAATTTCTGCAGGCGAAAGTGCAACCAACTAGTGACATTAGGGAGCATCTGAATAAGTGGAGACCATTTACATTTCCTGCATAATAAATCAGCTGCTTTTTGGATGAGCCATGTTTGCTGTTAACAGCATCCTTGTAGCCACATTAAGCTTTCGCAATTACTCTGTGACAGCACACGGAGCCCTAATGAGCACTTCCTGAGACTCTTACAGATGCATGTCTGCTCACACGCCGTTTCAAGCAGGATCAAACGCGCACACACACACTTTCAACTCTTTTCCACATTGTGAGCCCCTGAGTCATTTTCTGACTCATTCCAAAGTCTAAACAAACAAGACTCAGTCGGTCGTCTAATTCCTCGCCCCTGCACACCGATGTTTTTCCTCAGCTACCCCGCCGAGGTCACAAAGACATTTCATTTCTCTCATTAAACACAAGTCAAAGCTTCAATGGCCAGGCCATGTCTGTTTATTTGGAAACTTAATATCTCAAGGAAATTGTAATTATTTAGATGAGCGTGGAGCTGCTGAGGCATGTTATTAAAGGGCTGTTAAAAACTTTATATATGTGCCTTGCCTGCCATTTCAATTCAATGAAGGAATGCTGCTCGGACAGCGGCATTAATCATTTAATGAGCAACTGTGGTGTTTTACAAAATGCAATCAGGGATTTCTAGTGGAACATATCAATAATGTACAATGCAATTTACAAATGTATTTTTCAAGGGCGGGATAATTTCTCCCTCGATCCTGTTCCACGTTTGGTTTTTACGAGCACAGACTGCACTCAAACTTTTGGTCGAATGTGAAGAATATTCCATCATCTGCATAATTAAAGCCACTCTCACTCTGAGATTATCAAGCTGCTTCACTGAGACAGACCACCCTCTTTAAGCAGCTGTGAGAGTAATGGAAACTAAGTGATTATAAAGCAGACTACAATAGCTATTTAAAACATCAATAAGGCTTTGGGATAAAACCTACTGGCACGAGTTCTCAAAAGAAAAATAATAATCTTAATCCTGCCGTGTGTGTTGAGGATGAATCCAAAGGAGATGATGCAAAGTTCTGCAAACACGCAAGAAAGCGAGAGGAGCCCAACAATAATCCCCGTGCTTCTGGAGGGGATTTTGCTGGAAGATTGATGAACTTTGAGAGGAGACAATGTATCATTTACAACAGTGAAAATGTGCACTGTTGCCACAAAATCAGTAATTCCCCTAAAATTAAACGGGAGAACGTCAATCTGTAAAGATCTGCATATAATGGATGTTCTTCATCATACTTATGCAGTCACATCTGCACACAGTAAAGTCAAGTTAGATGAGAAAGTAAATAAATAAAACCACCAGCTAAAGTTTTTTGTTGTTTGCTTGCTACTTCAAGAAAGTACTCTCCATAATCAACTTCTTTGAGCAGTTTCACTGAAATATGGTACGCTCCAAAGAAAAAGAAACTTTTATTTAGTCCATAATTACCCTCCTCATTACTTTGCCCAAAGCTCTGCTAGCAAAATGTCTTACCAGGGCTGGCTACACTTTGAAAAAAAATTTGAAAAGTAAAATTCTCTTACACCTTTCTTTTGAGAAATTTCTAGATTTATTAGCAGGTCTCTGTTGGGTAAGTCACTGTAGAGCTCCCATGACATTTTGTCTGTTCCATCCAAGCCTTAAAATGTCATTCATAATGGCAGTAAAATTACCCCAGGGCTACTGAAGGGTTGAGAAACCTTTCCATGCAAGCACTCCATTACAGAAAGCAAAGTGAACATCACTTGGGCAAGACAGTTTAATGGAAATATCACCGTTAAAGAGGGTTTTTTTGGGAGGTTGGGGTATCTCTTCCAGTATTGCTACTATTCAGCGTATACATCCTGCCATTAGATATTTAAATACTGCATGCCCTGGCCCCCTGTGACCTACTCCTATGGGGGGCATGCCTGCTGGGACGTTTAGCAATCCTCCTCACCTTCTTTCATGTTCTCACTTACATGTCCTGTTATTTTTTAATTTTAAATAATATGTTTAATTTAACATTCACTTATTAATTTTTCTTCTCTCACTTCAAGATAAACAGTTTATTTTTCTCTGTTTTTCTATTTATGCATGACTTTGCATGTTGATACACACCACAGCATATAGACATTCAGCAGCCAACTATAACATTAGAACCTGCAGTCACAAAGGCCTTGTCACTTTTGTTTCCTTCTTTTCCCATTCAGTGCATTTTTCTTTTCTTTTTTTTAAAGTCAATCCCCAGTGACTTAAAAAGTGCAGATGAGATGAGAATTAGCACATCCAAGTCTGAGTGCGTATTCCAGGTCATGGAGCAATTACTGCACCAAGTGAAGGGAGTTTAAGCATCTTGGGGTCTTAAGAGCTAAATTAGGAGTGTGTTTGCTTTGCGGGGGGATGCTGTTTGGCAACACCTTTGAAAGTCCTGCTTACTGAATTGGATCTCTTGGCTGCATTTGTGGTGTTGATCTCTATTGGCATGTTTTTCTGACCACCAGTTTTGGTGTGTCAAAATGTAACTTTGTATAATGCTTAGCAGGTATTTGTGGGTCTGTTTGTGAGATGCTTAGCCCTCTACTCTTTCCTTCGAATACGGGCTTCAAACCAGCAACATGAAGGCGGCTAAGATGATCACAAAATCTTCAAGCAGAGCTTCAGAAACCTATGGTTGACATCACGATGGCTTGTCCATTTTTTTACATACAGTCTATGAGTATAGCACTCATTCGAACTTTACACTGCTAGTGTTTTTCCAGTCTTACTGGAAGCAATATATACCTTTAACTGTACATTCACAGAATGCTGTACTCTATACACTTTAGGATGGACAATTTAGAATCACAAGTTACCCTAACATGCATGTTTATGGACTGTGGAAGGGAACCAAAGGGGGCACATGGAGAACAGGCAAACTCCACAGAGAAATATTCTAAACTACAGCCTGGTGTTAGAATATTAGCTACACTGACTTGTATATGAATATTACCTTTTGTGTACTGTATGTATTAGCAATCAATGACTGCTGCATAAGGATACCTCTGTTATGTTTATGACATGTTTTTCCTTCTGAGAGGGCTAAATGAATAAATAATGAATAGATAAAGAAAGACAAAGAAAATAAAGTAGTTACTTCTGCTTTAAGAGGGGGTATTCAACAATAACCATATGGATAGTTTCAATTAACAGTGAGATAGCCAACATTACAAAACACAAACATCCACTTTAAGAAAATGGCCGGTAGCCAATATCCAAATAGAGCCCATTATTGGTTAATGACTGGAGATCATTCAGCCTCTGCTCACCCAACTATTTTACTTTCACTATTTAATTTACAATTTATAATATTAGCTCACAGTTAATATGATAAGTTATGAATCTGTGCAGTTCCATCCAGTAACTTTATGTATGGTTTTTCCAATTCTGATGATGACTGAAATTAAGTAAATAAAAGAGAGCAAGCACCAAATTATCAGCATGGAGGAGGCAATGACCTGTGGATAATAAAAAAATTGAAGTGCACTGAAGGAAATGAGCTGGCAAGTTAAAAGCACTGGTCATTTTCAGTGTTATTTGTCTGTGTATGTGGGGAAAACACTGCTTTTTGCTTCTTCTGCAAGACTTGCTCACCATTTAAATTAGAGCTCACGGCTGGGAGAGTTCACCGGAACAGTTGTGATGGAAAGGCGGGAAGCAGATGAGCACAGCTTGTATAAAAGTCAAAGCAAGGAAGCAGCGTGGAGGATGATAATGAGTCCTGTCTCTTAGATAACCCCTGTCTCCTGTGCTATCACTCTCCTTCCCACCGATCCCTAGATGCTGCACAGAAAGTGACAACTGAGGACAGGAAGACAAGAACTTACAGGGAGGTCAGCGTAAAAGTAGTGTTTCCTGTCAAAAAGCGACTTCCTATTTATGGCGCAGTTGAGAGCCAGTCCTGTCATCACCGCTGCTTCGACGCAGCGCTTGTTCAGGACCTGGGGACACACGGGGACATTATGGGGACATTATGGGGACAATGATCTAAGGATGACAGGTTACGTTTATTCTAATCACATCAAGCATAACTTACAGGTAATGTGCCGGGTAAGGACGCATCGAAGAATGACACCAGAGAATTCGGAGGAGCCGAGAAGCGAACCGGAGCACCGGAGAACAGCTTGGTACTGGAGTTAATCTGAGCATGAATTTCCAAACCCACCACGCCGACCAGCTGCTGGGGAGCACTGAGACATGCGGTACAGAAACAAAAAACATGAAAGAAAATTCAACTACACAGGTGGGCTGTATTTGTGTACTATGGCAAAGGAAAATACAATTTGGCTTAGAGGTGTTAAGGAAATGAGCAGATTTTGTGCGGGTTATGGGTTTGATGTGTGTTTAGATGCCTACAATTACACTTTATAATTGGCAGTGCTTTTGATGTACACGGTTTTCTCACAAAGGAAGCAAAAAGCACAAAAGAAGTTGAAGAAGAAGAAAAAGAAGAAGAAGACGTTTTGTCCTTTCCCAAAGAGTTTGCAAGGACATCTTCCCATATGGCTCTGAAACTACGTTCAGACACTGGGACCTTTCACCTTGAAAGGCCTTATTCTGTCAGTTCATATTCTGCTTTAATAAATTCTATAAATATGCAGAAACCTGTGTTTTGTTTTGTTTACAGCTGTTGGCAAATTAGCCAGAAGCTGGGCTTGGAGACTATAACTTAACTTAAGCCCTAAAAACTTTATTCTGACCTACAATGTGGCCCACAGGAACAAATGTGGGTCAGCTGCAAATGACACAACTTTATGAAACTACACTTTCTCAGTTCATTAATAAAAACTTGAAACATGCCATAACAGACTCAAAGATGAATGAACGGCACAGCACGAGTCAAAACAGCTGTTCAGTTTCTGGGTTTGCTTTTGAAAAGTTAGTATTTCCACTTCTGGTCCCACTTACAGTTTCTTGGTACTGTCATGGTGTCCTGACGATATGAAAGTTAAGCTCACTTTCAGGCACTGAGGATTTTTTATCAATCATCTGAATGAAATATAATCCTAACAGAGAGAGTAAATAATAATCTTCTTTGTAATGGTGGCTGCAATTCTTTTCGTTTGTATCTGTGATCACTGAGAAAAACTAGTAGGAAAGCTCGATGTCTGCGCCACAACAGATGTTCTACTCAGGTGGCAATTTGATGTTCAATTCAATTCAATTCAGTTTTACTTATCCATCCATTCGCTTCCGCTTATCCTTTTCAGGGTCACGGGGGGTGCTGGAGTCTATCCCAGCTGTCATAGGGTGAGAGGTGGGGTACGCCCTGGACAGGTCGCCAGTCTGTCACAGGGCTAACACACAGGGACAGACAACCATTCGCACTCACATTCACTCCTGCATTCACACCTATGGGCATTTTAGATTTTTCAATTAACCTATCCCCACTAAGTGCATGTCTTTGAACTGTGGGAGGAAGCCGGAGAACCCACGCAAACACGGGGAGAACATGCAAACTCTTGACTTTTCCAGTGCCTTTAATACCATCCGGCCCTGTATGCTCCAGGAAAAACTGAACAGGATGGAGGTGGACCCCTGCCTGGTCGCTTGGATCTCCGACTACCTCACTGACAGACCACAGTACGTCAGGCTGAAGGACATCATGTCTGACACTGTGGTCAGCAGCACAGGACCACCACAGGGAACTGTGCTGTCCCCTCTTCTCTTCACCCTGTACACCTCTGACTTCTGCTACAACTCTGAATTATGCCATATTCAGAAGTTTGCAGATGACACAGCCATCATGGGGTGTATCTGGGATAATCAGGAAGAGGAGTACAGAAGTCTGGTGACGAACTTTGTCGCATAGAGTCACACAAACCACCTGCAACTCAACATCTCAAAGACTAAGGAACTGGTTGTGGACTTCGGGAGGTCCAGAGAAGGTCCACTGCCGGTTCAGATAGAGGGGGAGGAGGTGGAGGTGGTCAACAAGTACAAGTACCTCGGGCTGTGGGTGGACAACAAACTGGACTGGTCATGCAACACAGAGCACCTGTATAAAAAAGCCCAAAGCCGACTGTACTTCCTCAGGAGGCTGAGGTCTTTTAACATCTGCAGGAAGCTCCTGAGGATGTTTTACCAGTCAGTGGTTGCTGGAGTACTTTTCTATGCTGTAGTGTGCTGGGGGAGCAGCACAGCAAAGAAGGACTCATCCAGGCTGGAAAAACTGATCAGGAAGGCTAGCTCTGTGGTCGGCACAAAGCTGGACACTCTGGTGTCAGTGGCAGAGAGAAGGACACTAAAAAAAACTGCTGGACATTATGGACAATGCTGGGCATCCTCTGCACACGGCCATAAACAGCCAGAAGAGTCTGTTCAGTGACAGGTTGCTTCTCCCAAAGACAAGAACCAACAGACTTAAAAACTCCTTTGTCCCACACGCCATCAGACTGTTTAACTCCTCTCTGGAGGGGAGAGGGAGGGGAAACAGGAGGACAAAGGAGGGGGGAACAACTAAGCTGTAGTGCCTCTTCACTTCACTGTGCAATACTTTTTGTGCAATACTTTTTGTTAATAGTCAACGGTGCAATAGACTTCAATACTTGAAATGTGCAATTCACTTGTATTCTTATTTCTATTTATTCTATTTATCCCCTTCGTATATTTTATTTATATATGTCTCTGTATTTATATATGTGTATAAATATATAATATTATGCTCACGCTCTGTAACTTCTGTCGGTGCTGTGCTTTTTGGAAACCGAATTTCCCAGAGGAACCCACCCGAGGGATTAATAAAGTTTTATCTTATCTTATCTTAACTCCACACAGAAAGACCCTGGCCTGATGGTGGAATTGAACTCAGGACCTTCTTGCTGTGAGGCGCTGCCCTCAGTTTTACTTATATAGTGCCAAACCACAACCACAATTGCCTTAAGGTGCTTATACTGCAAAGTAAAAACCCTATACAGTAGTTATGGAAATTGCATTATGTTGTAGCCTTGATTTAATATCCTAAAGGAGTGTGACTGGTACATAGTGGACTGATATTGTGTAGTTTCTCTCAGCTGAAACATGCACGCAATCCTAAAGCACTCCTCAGAGATGAAAAGCTTAAAATGTCTGTCTGCATTAATCTGTTTAACTCGTGGCATCCTGTTAGTCAGACACAGCCTGCATTTGATGTATGATACACTCCACGACAGTAACATGATTTCTGCCACAGATGTAAGAGGCTTGGTGAGCGTCCTGAATGAAAGGCTCCATATTGTCTTACTCTGTCTCCGTGTAATCTTTCACATTGGCAGATGGATCACTTGTCTCTTCGAGTATCTCTATGGACAAAAGCACACAGACTGCTGTCTGTACTGTTGCTTTAACCCTTTGAAAAGCTAAATAAAACTGATAAAGACAACATCGCCTATGCTTAGCAAAAGGCACCCCCTGGTATCACCAGGTCTCTAAATGTCCTCCTTCATTACACGCATGAATTTTCTCTGTAGTCTCATATTCAACATCCTTTATCTAATATAGACACACAATGTATGTTTTTTTTCTTAGCTGCTCTATAGCTTTTACATGAAAGAGAGTAAAGAGAAAAAAAAACTAATTTTAAATTGGGCTAGAAGCATAAAGCCACATGAAAGGGAACTATTTAAGTAGAATAAAAGTAACACGACATTTTATTTGATCCAAGGCAACCGGTTGAGTCTCCAGGGAGTAGTAAAAATCTGGTACATAACCATACTTAAACTGAAACTATGATGGTAGTTTTTTAACTTTTTAACACATTTGTTCTTTAGGGGTCACAACACTGGATCTGCCTCCACCTCACCCTTTCGCTAACACCTTCCTTGGTCACAACAACCCTCAGCATGTCCTCCTTCACTACCTCCATGAATCTTCTCCGTGGTCGTGCCTGGCAGCTCCATCTTTAACATCCTTTGTCCATTGTATCCACTATCTCGGTCACTCTGTACATATCTAAACCACCTCGGCCTCGACTCTCAAACTTTGTCTCCAAAATGGTAAAACTTGAACTGAACTCATTTCTAATCCAGTCCGTTCTGGTCACTCACAAAGGAAATCTAAACACCTCCAGCTCGGCCTCCTGTCTTTTTGTCAATGATACCGTCTCCAAACCATACATCATACATCCCACTACCATCTCGTAAACCTTCCCTTCAATCTTGCTGCTATCCTTGTGTCATAAATCCCTTCCTGACACTCATCTCTACTCCTCCACCCTGCCTGCACTTTTTTCTTCACCTCTCTTGAGCGTTGTCCTTTGCTTTGGTTGACCCCAACTTCTTTACCTCTGCTTCCTGCAGCTTTACTGTTGCACCTGCTGTACCTCTCTTGCATGCACAGATGTTCTATCTTGCGTCTACTGATTTTCATCCATTTTCTCTCCTCTACTATTCCTTATCTATCTTAGGTCAAGCCCTAAGAAAATCTTTGCACCGTTAGCTCAGCCACTAGACCTGCCTTCTATTTGTATCACCTTCAAAACCACACAGCAGAGTGGCGCAGCGGAAGCGTGCTGGGCCCATAACCCAGAGGTCGATGGATCGAAACCATCCTCTGCTAACAGTTTTTAACCGAGCCACAAGATAAAGCTTATACTCCAAATGTCGTTTAAAAGACTAATAAGCGCATATTAAGCTGTTCGACCACATGAATGCATAATGTTCAGGGCGTATTTTGTTGATGAAATCGTGAATCATGTCGCATACGCAGTAATGTTCTTTTGTCTGCAGTGTTTTTTACCAGGCTGACAAGTGAAGGCTGCGAGTGACAAGACAAGTGAAGGCTGAGAAGACTTTTCTCACCCGGCTGCTGTTAATAAGAAGACCCTAGAGAAGTATTATTACAGCTCAACACCAAGGCAACATGCAGGTTAACCTGCAGGTCAGAGACGATAAACACACGCATACACAATAACCCACCACCCTTTCTTACCTTCGTGCCCTCTGCGGGAGTTGAGCGTGGCACTGTGGGCTTGAGGTGCTCACGGCCCTAACTGCGTACGAAGCCTTTGGACACAAGACTGATATTTGTTTTATATTATTGAGCAGCTCACTTGCTGCAACACAGGAGGCAGCCATGTTGGTGTCGCTGCTCTGACAAACACGGGAATTGTAGTTTTATTTGAAGTAGCAGTTAGTACGCTACTTCGCCGCTAGCTGTGGTTTAAAACTACAAGCCCCAGCATTGTGTATTTTCCAGCTTCCGACTAAAGAGGCATCATTTCCGCTTTGAGAACTGGCGGGACTTCTTCACTGGATAGGAAAGCTGCGGGTTGTTTACAAACCTCGGAGGTTGTTTAAACACACAGAAAATGATGGCAACAAACGGAAAAGACGCGTGTGGGGTCAAAGAAGAGGCGCACACAGCTGCGGTAAACGGAGATGGCGCAGAGGCGTCGCCGCAGTCGAAGCGGCCGCAGAGGTTCACCTTCAGCTCCGAGCCCTCCATCGAGGATATTCGGCGCATGCAGGCCGATTTTACGGACGAGCGGGACTGGAACCAGTTTCACCAGCCCCGCAACCTTCTCCTGGCCATGGTCGGGGAAGTGGGCGAGGTGGCAGAGCTCTTCCAGTGGAAGGGGGAGGTAGCCAAGGGCCTGCCGGACTGGACCGAGACAGAGCGGGAGCAGCTGGCGCACGAGCTCAGCGACGTGTTGATCTACCTCGTGGAACTGGCCGAGAAGTGTCGCGTGGACCTCCCGCAAGCGGTGCTCCGTAAAATGGCTCTAAACCGTCTGAAATACCCCGCCAGCAAAGTGCAGGGGTCGGCCAAGAAGTACACAGAGTATAAAGACTGATGGAGGAGGAGGAGAGCACGGGAGTAGTGTGTTTGCTGGAACTGCTGCTGTTTAACAAAGACCCACAAACGCTGCACAATCACAGCTCGGTTTAAATGACATTTTCTGGGTTTACATGTTAGGAAACCACGAAAACCTTCAACTGTTGTGTTATCTGGGAGTTGTCCGAACTAAAGGAATATGTTGGCTTTCACTGAAGTTCACTTTTAAGTCCTGAGTTTTAGTCTGACCTTCACTGTGCCTCGGTTAGTTTAAGGTGGGACTGTTGCGCATCGCCTTTCGGGGGTTTATTTGTCACTAAACATTTTAAGTTATTTAGATTGGCTCCAGTGTCACCACGGAGTGGAGTGTTGATCAGTGCCAGACTGACAGTCTTGTCTCTTTTTTCCATCCAAATGTATCAGTATATTCTTCAAATTTGGATGTTTTTATCACATTTTCTTTTAAAGGATAAAACTGGATTAGTAATCTGTTAACCAACCTGCAGTTGATTAAGCAGGTATCTTAATTGATGTTTTGATTTCAATCGCATGCCAGCTAATCTTGGTGTCCACTTTGTTCAGTTTTTTTTTTTTTTTTTTTTTTTTTTTTTTTTTGACAATTTATGAAACATCGCAGATTCAATAATGTCTTATTATTCATGAAAAGCCAAGTTACGTCCATAAACCAGGACGTTTTTATTTGGGCTGTAATAAAGTGCAGTTACAATCCATCCTTTTTTTCCCCTTTTTTTTCCCTTTTTTTTTTTTTTTTTTTTTTTTTATAAATAAACTTCTTTCTAAGACACTAATCATGTGGAAGTTTCCCACACTCACAAACAAAAGGTTAAGTGAAGTAAGGATAAAAGGATCCTGTAAAACAGTTTGTATAATTCTGCCAATCTTAATGTCCATATTATGATCGTCTTTATTTTTCAGCACAGTCTGAACTCTCTTAGGCAGCTTTCTTGTAATTTCTTTAAGTAATCTTCAGGAATAGTTCTCCAGGTTTCTTCAAGGACATTTAAAGCTCTTCTTTGAAAGTGGTCTGCCTTTTGTTCTGTTCTCTGTCAAGATGATCCTACACTGCTTCAATAATGTTGAGGCCTGGGTTCTGGTAAGACCTTTCCATGTGATATGTGTGTTTTTCTATCCAAATATGCTTTTGCTGCACTGACATTGTTTGGGATCATTTTTATACTAAAAAATGAAGCTGTTGCCTATCAGATACTTTCCAGGTGTATCACATAGTAAATCAAAATCCTATGATACTTTTCTGCGTTCATACTTCCATCAATTATGACAACATCCCCCCACACCACTGGCTGCAACCCCAAACCATGACAGCCTAAACTGTGTTTTACAGATGCCTTTTTTTGGTAAACAATGTTGTTAAAGGCTAAACCTACTAAATCTAAACCAAATGAAAGACTAAAAATTGCAAAAATTCTAACAGCAATAAATCACTTCCCTTTTTGTTTGCAGAGACTGAGAGCTTTTTTATCTAGTGTACTTCTGGCTAAATGGATTTACAGTTTTACCTCTTGTTCATCTATTCACACTTCACTGTGCTGGTAGTTGAGTTGTTTTGCCCATATCTAATTTAAATCAGCGTTTTTTCAGGAATCGGGGTGAAAAGTGAACGTATTGTTATATTTCTGCATGCAAAGATTTTAAAAGTAAAATGCATCTGGCTGCTCAAGTGAGGCATTTAGTGTAACGCTGAAGCGAACGTCTGATTTTCTTCGTTTGATGTGCTCCGAGATGCAAACATTGCCATCAGCTGTGTATACTGGTGTTCAGCCGGAAGAATGAGTCATCCACAGGCTGCAAAGGAGAACAGCCATGCATCAATAAGATGCTGCTGTATGCGAGCTGAGCCTCACTTCAAAGTAAACAGCTTTATTTGCAGCGTCTATGATATAGCTTTCCACTTTTAAAATAGGCAGTTGCCCATATCTGGTGGTATGAAAACTCCTCTCTTCATGTTATTTGCGCATACAACTTCTTTATTTGAAGTGAAGGATTATATAGGAGAAGAAAAAGAAGCAAGTGTTGTTTGTTTCTGCGTTAATCAAATGAAGCGCAGAGCTACCCTAATTTGTTGTACATCATCCATAACTCCCACACTAGTGCGAGTTTTGTTCCTCGGCTGACAGTGAAATCCTTTCCGTTTCATCCAAAACAACAGGCAGAGCAGACAGCAGACGTATGTGCTGCTCAGGGAACATCATTGCACAACAGCAGTTTGCTCTTAAATGGATGATCGTGACACTTTGTAGGTGCTATCACAATATTCACCGTCTAGATGAATGCCAGGCAGGTAGCAAGCTGCAATTACAGCTGTCTCAGGAGGGTTAAACGTAGCCATTTTAAGCCTACCCCCTGTTCTACCTGCAGGCTTCTGGTGTGCTGTTTCTCTGAGACCACCTCTGGAGAGATTTTGTGAGAAATCTTTACTTTAAGAAGCCTTGTTGCCTGTGAACAGAGTGGAACAGAATGTGAGCCTTCCCACATTAGTGTTCACCATCAAATTATGGTATACATGAGAGTAAGACTTTCTATGCCTGTCTGTTTCTGAATATCCCGATCAAAGAACTATTCTTAAATTAACATTCACTTCTTTTTTTTAATCTTGTGGACTCACTCACACTTTTTATTAAATCCCTTAAATAGATCAATGTCTGTAAAATATAAGGAATATCACGTATAACGCTCGTCTTTATGTCTCTACCCCTCAGGACTTAATCTTCTTCCAGCATGTATTAACTGCAGTGTGTAGTGGAAAATATTAGCAAACTCTATGTGACTGACATTACCAAGTTAATTTACTTGCAGCCACAATGCCTACTGCTTGGCAGAAAACTATGCACACACTGGCTTTAGGATTTTATAGTTGGGTGGTGGCTTTTGATACTTTCCAGGAAGCAGAAGGTCTTTTATTTTAGAGCCATGTGTACCCACACAGAAAAGTAACAGGGACAAAACTAATTGTAAATGTTTACAGTCTCAATGTATTGTGTAGGATATCTAATGAGACAAATACAGTATTTCTTATAATATAGTATAAGATATACTGTTTATATACTGTAAGTTTCTTGTTCTTAGATGACAGGAGTGACACCTGGTGTGATCTTCTGCTGCCATAGCCCATCTGCTTCAGGGTTCTATTCATTATACTCTCAGTAATGCTCTCCTGCATACCTTGATTATAAGTGTGAATCAGGTAACCACCTAGAAGAAAAAAACACATGCACAACTAGAATACACTGCATAGATACATCCACGTTCCTTCATCGTTGATCCACTTGCCAGGCAGAACGCTGAACCGAGCCACTGACTACCAGTCGGCACTGTGTTACAGTTTGCACCTCACATGATTTTGGAGAAAAATATCTGTCTGTGTAAAATATTTAACATAATTCGCTTATGAAAGCCTGCTGTGCCGCATATGGACCGTAATCTTCCAGAACTTTCTGCATGTTAAATATTTGTTGGAACCCAAAACAAATGAGCGCCATAGCAAATTAAAATACTAACATTTCTTCATAAGTTGTCATGTATGAATGTTTTATAAGTTTTTTTTAGCCTCCATGCTTTGAAGGCTGCAGTAATTGGAATAGCCTAGAAATCCCAAAAATCCTTGTAAGTCCTTAAGACCTTAAGTACACTTAAGAACTAATATGTAATGGTGGATTCCATTCACTGTTGATAAGTGTGCTTCATGTACCCTCTACCTGCTGTTTGATGGAAGCTGTATTTTTAAAGCCAAAGTGGGCAAATGGCTTGGAAATGCTACAAATACATCAAAGTTCTCCGGGAGCACAAACCATCTCACAAGTGTCACAGTAAATTACACGCTTGCAGGCAGGGTTTGTATGCTTGGACTGCTCCGAACCACACAACAATAGCAGGCCGACAAACTGTATTGACGTCTCTGTTTGTTGCTGCATTTGTCAATATGTTGTACTTCTTTGACTTAAAAGTGGGAAATGAATGTACACCTGTTATCTTGCAGCGCAGGCTCGCGTCCTTCTGTGTGCTTATACGCCACTCTTTAAAAACTTTATAATTGTTGCTTGAAAGCGAGCTGAGGGGGAGGCTTTTGGTACCCTCGTGTCTTCGTATTTTTTAGAAAGAAATCAGATGGTTCCTATGGTGCTGTGCCTTGTTTGAAGACAGCACTGGGGGCATAATTACATTTAAGACTTTTGATGACTTAAATCTTAGATTTTCTTCTTCTTGTTAACAGTCAGCTCAGCAGATACCATCGGGCCTGCAGTTGCTTGTTGTGAGTTTCAAAGAAGTGTGGGACATCTAGTTGTTCATGCTCAAACAGATAAGCTTTCAAAGAGACATTTACTTGAGTGAACGTATTTATTTTTTTGTGTGAAAAGGCTTTGGTTTCTCGCTTTCTTTGTGGCCACTTCCTCCTCCTTTTCACTATCTGAGTCTCTCACACACACAGGCGCTCTTTTATCCTGTCATAGAGACAGCAGTGGGAGCTGTCAGATCTCACACAGTGGGGTTATCCAGCAGCAGGGGTTCACATCACATCACATCCCATACACATGTACACGCAGACGCACACGTACAGAAGCACACAGAGACTCTTTCTTTAACCATTGCTAATGGATAGCCACCATTTCTTCCCTTTTGTGTGCTTTAGCCACAGACAATCATGTCCTGAATACCCCAAACGGATCCATTCTGAGCATCGACTCCTTGGCACTTTCCTTCCTTTTCATCCAGACCAAGCAGCTGAGCCAATACAGCAATGGAACAAGTCAAATTTCCTGCCAACAATTAAACATTTATATGAGCGCCTTCATGGTTTACGGTCAAATCTATCTTTATTGTCTGCATGGGGGCATTTGGTTCCAGGCTGTCGCTTATTGTAGACTGCTAAAATATTGCACAACCTCTTTCTACATTGTATAAATTATATACATACATGCATATATGCTGCACAATTTACCTACCTTAATACCTGTCATTTCAGACCAGCTTTGAGACCAAAAGGAGAGAGAACCCATTAAGCAGCCTTTTCAAATATGCCTCCTTTTAGTGGTAGATGATTACTTTATTATTTATTAACTTTGTTATATTATTACTGATATGGCTTACTTAGACACTTCAGGAACAGAGCAGTCTTTATTGTTATTAGTAACATTTGTGCTTTTCCTCATATGACTAGTCCAAATATCTTACTTTACCTTATGATAAAGTTTCTTTGAAAGTAAGCCAAAGCATTCAGGTGGGGCCATCAAGTCTGAGTAAAACTCCGACTGAAGATCAAAGTTCACTGGTCACCTATAAAATACACAATTTACAGGGCTAACCATCATATTTTTGGGGTGGGGGTGTATATTCATCAGTTTTTAAATCTAAAGGAAAAGCGCACTGAATGGGGAAAAAAGGTCACAGTGTATGGACATATGTGTTAAAAGGGAGTAATTCATTATTTTTTCCCTGCAACATAGACACTTACCTTGGCTTTTGACACAGAAAGGTGGTGATTTTTCTCTCCACACTCCACATATTTAACCAAATCCAGCAGGTAAACATGGCATGTCTGTGTGCTTGCATGGCATGAGGGTGGAGTGGTGGGCTCCGTCTGGTTACTCTGGCTCCCTCCCACAGTCCAAAGACATGCACATTAGTTTAACTAATGGATTCAGTGCAATCTGAATGTGACTCGCTAAAACGTGACTTGAGGGGTTAGTATGACTAGAAAAGCACTATATACATGCAAGTACATTAAATTGACAGTTTTTCATATTACATTTGGAGAAACAGCACAGTTCCTGTTCCAGAGTTTATACTAGAGCCCAGTCTGGTTGGCCAGTCTTTGTATATGGTGTCCTGTATTTGCTGATATAAACATTATTTTTAAAATATACCGATCATAAGGCAAATAAAGATGCATGGGCCGGCTAGCGCTCAGCCTGAAATGCAGACACCACTTCTACCCTCCCTCTGCTCTTTCAGTATTTCATAAGCCCGGCCTCCACCTGTAGGCTCTGATTCTCCTGTGGTGGAGTTTATCACTGTCACTCGCCAGTCTCCTCTGTGCTGAGCTCGGCGTTTGCTTGCAGGGAGTGTCTGTCTCAGACACCAAATAAACTCATTACTACTCCGCATCCATTTAACAACACATCAATTCCAGATGCAGGTGGCTGACTGAATTCCCTTTGCTTATTTGCTGCGCACTACTGTATCATACTTATGTATTTAACTGCATTCAGTTGTTCAGTCGAAACACTGACTCCACTCCAGGCCTCCCGTGATCCGTGGTGATCTGCTTTATTGTTTTGCAGTAGACACTCGGGCTCATTTCTATGGTCTGTTGTCTTGTATGGTTCAATGTAGTTCATATTCATAAACAAATTGCCTTCTTGAGGCAAAATATAATGCAAAATGGGCTGCACTGAGCTCAACTAGAACTAATAAACAATGAATGAACTTTATTTACAGGGCAGTTTCTGACTATGCCATTTAGAGATGTGACGCAGATGATGCCTGCTTTTTCCTTTGGTAATGAGTCTCAGTGTAAAGTCAGGAAACTTTCCTGTCTAGCAATAGATGGTAACTGAAATGATGGTGGTAGTGGGAGACGGTTTCGTGGCAGGTTTTGTTAAAACCTCCTGTTTATTTAAATCGAGTTCTCCAAAGCTCGGAAAATGGGCCGGCTAGTGAAGTGTGAAACTGATGAGCTAATGCTGTTGATTTTAATGTGCGATTGTGCAAACTCGTTGTGAGAAGTGCTGCCGCCAGCACGCAGGTTTTAACAGACCTGATTACCACTATCAACCCAGACAAGTGCAGCCCGACAAGCTGTTCAGCGTTCCCCGACAGAGTGTGGTGATGAGCTACCGCCACAAAATAAAGCAGTTTCTCTGCTTGACAGTTCTCCATCATCACAGCTCTTTTCCATCTGAATTGATTAAAAAAAAAAAAAAAAAGCTTAAATGATTAACTACATACCTCGGCTCTCTGCATGAGATATTGCTCAAGCCTAAAGACCAATTGTGGTTGTATCTGTGACTCACAGTAGGTAATGGTTAATCTGTTATGCTAATATTATTGCAGAATTTATGCCGAGTACACCAGAGAGACGCTTCTTGGATTTACATTCATCTTTCAAAAATGAAAAAGAGAGAGAGAGAGAGAGAGAATGGATGAACCAACCAGATGGTCTGTGGTTCTATGAAAACGTCTATTTTTGTCTACAGCTGGGTCATGAAATCCCAGAGAGCTCACCAAGGTGGTGAAGCTACATTTCTACTGACAGAAACATTGGGATCTCTGCTCCTTTTGTCATCGTCTCATCTTTGGCTGTGTCAGGTAGACATGGATCCAAAAAAAAGAGGATCAATGCATCACTTTATCTGTATGTAGTACAAATAAAACAGGCTGACTAAGTACAGGGTTTCGTGAAACTAAGGCCTAAGAATTTTACACAGCTGAAACTTAAACAGCGAATAAAAGTGAAGCGTTATCCTCACAAAGATTTAAAGGTTTTGTTGCAGAGCTACAGCACCGGATTGCACTAGGTTGCGCAGGTATTGCTGGTATTATGGCAAACCCCTGTAGATAGCTGATATTGTGATTTGCAGCAGGTGCCTAATGGTATGAAACCATAACTGTAAAACATCTGACAGATGTATCTGGTGAGTGGTTAATAACAGGAATGATCAAAGAGCGACAGAACAGGCACAGACTCCATTCACATAATGGCCACGGGGAGCCAAGTGCAACAAGGCTAATGTGTGACAGTGAGAGGCAGGAAGATTGTCTTTTGATTGAGCCGTGCGGCCTTAAAAAACACTCAGGCCTAGCTCACATGCAGCGCTATTCAAGCTATACAGTTTTTTTATGTGGAGTAAAGGATGTAAAAGAGCGCTCAGTGTGAATGTGACACACACACACACACACACACACACACAATGAAAAATATATCAATCACTTCAATGCGTTTATTGTAATATGAAGAGTAAAATAATATCATTCTTCTTTTGCCTTTAACTTTGAGTTACATTAACAAGGACACACAAGATATAAAAATTTTAGTACAGTACTGTGCAAAAGTCTTGAGCCACACCTCATTTCTTTGCTTTGTTGGGAAAATGGGAAACAGGTGCAGTGTAATTTGGCATACCTCAGCCTTTCCTCCTTGTTTCCTTTCCTTAAGGATGGCTGTCCAGAAGCCACTTTAATATGACAAGAAGCAAAATACAAAGAATCAAGGGGTGGTTCAAGACTTTTGCACAACATTGTGTCTAAAAATCATCTGTCTCTTGGTAATTTCTTTTACCTCTGTTACTTTGCTCGTGGCTTTCAGAGCAGTCAATGTCTTCCTGCTGAGAATTGAAGTTTATGTGTAAGTTCAATAATGAAGATCTGTAATCGCTCATCTACCAGTTTTCTGGGAGTTTAGTCATTCAACTTCTAATTTCCCACGCTGTCAAACCCAATACTCACATCATTACTCTGGTCCAGTCATTTTCTGGCCTGCCCTCTCCAACCCAATCAGTCTATGGCCTCTGTACTTTGAATCTCAGTGCCACCTCCCCATCTCCACCTCACCCTGTTCACTCAGTCGAGCCTCCATCTTTATCTTCACCACCACTATTGCTTCTAGAGTCTGGGAGGGTGGGGTGGGGTGGGGGGGGTTCAGTTCTGATGCTTTGATGTTCAGGTTTTTCAAATGATCTCTGCTTATTGAACTTTCATTTGAAAAAAGGCTCAAACAGACCGACATTGTGGTTTAAAGTAAATGATACTTAAGGTGATGTGATTGGTGTATTTACTGGAGACTGCTTTCATTTACTGGTTTGGTAATCTTGTTAGATCAACATCACCAGTGCCAATTACTTTTTGTGGCACTGACTTCAAATAGCGCTAATATTCAAAATAACGGTAAACAACATGGGGGTTTGTGGATATATGCTGTCGACAGGTTTTGGTAAACAACAGAGGGATGACCTACAGTGTAGTACTTCGGGCTTTGGCTGCAAAGACAACTCTTAATAGATTTTTGTCAATTTACTTTTAGAATTTGCTGACAAAAAGAAAAATAAAGACAGAGAGAGGTGGTGCCAGGGCAAATCTGGCTTGACATGCATCTTCGATTTACATCCGGTCTGCCATCATCTACTGTCACCCTATTCCTGATTTCCTGGCATGTCCCAACCCCGGCATTCTCAGCTCGACTGCTCCTAGAGGCCCTGCGTAGGAGTGATAGACAGTTACTAGTGACACCCTAAATCAGCCATACAGTCTGATCAAAGTGCCGCATTGTTGGGCTGAAATTGGACTTGGGCTGGCTGCTGCAAGCTCAGTATGAGGGAAGTTTCTGTCCCTGTCTGGTCTCATTTCGAGCCCGGGATTTTGAATGATTCATCATAAGGACTGTGGAAACGACGAGGAAAAAGTTCAAATAGGGAGTGACAAATTCTTGGTTGAGACGTTTCTACCAGAGGGCGCTGAGAGGTGTTGTTATTCAAATGCAGAGCTTAAGTCTTTGAACGCTCGATGGCAGTCATTTCTGTTCTGCCTAGATTTTCCAGTTCCTGCTTTTCAGTTTTCTTTTCTGTGCCCAGCATGAATCTGAAATAAGCACCTGACTTTTTATTTCACAGCCTGCAGTTTGAAAAAAACAAAACAAAACCCCCTCACACTTCTGAACTGAAGTCGCATACAGTCACTTCCATAAACCAAAGGAGAAAAGTGGCAGCGAAATTAAAGCTAAGCAGCCTGCATATGATCCTGCGCTCCTTACAATGTCCTCTGTTTCTAAGGACTGAGTGAAGATACACGATACTCTCTGAATGGCATCCAAAGCTATCTCGGCTGTTGCTATGTTGGACTGTTGCTATGGAGTAGGGAGTCTTCCACCCTCTCCTTGAGATGGACAGCTGAAGCCTCACCACAGGGAGGAGCCCTTTCTCTCTCTTCCTCCTCTCTGATCTTTCCTGAGAAGTCCAGTCTGAGGTAGTCAGTGGGGGGGTTCCTTCTTCAAGGCGATAAAAATAAAACGGTGACTCACACATACAAAGACAGGAGGAAACTGACCAAGTTCAAGAAGTGACTCATGTATGCAAGTTTTGTAGTAATGCAGCAGATATTCACAGCAGCTCCCGACAGGTCGAGGCTGTTAATGCAGCACGGCTGGCTTTTTATTCCTCAGCTTTGTGAATGTTAAAATCTCCCCACGCCTTAGTTTATACATTTTAAATTGCTTCAAGCCACAGAGAGAATATCATTAGGCTTTTAATTTTATGCAGAGGTTTGAAGTACTGAAGGAACAACAACAAAAGTTTACTTTAGATGTAAAACGACAAATGGTTGGATGGCTGCTCAGGAGCTCGTACTGTCAAACATCGGGCAGCTGAAGCTTTTTACTATAATATATTAACAAGACTGCCTTCACTGAATGTTGAAAGAAAGAGTTAAATTAATATTCAGTTTCTACTGGACAGCCGTTTTTTGTTTTTTTTAAAGAGAATTATTCTTTTAATGATCTTGACTGTGATATATTGGAAATTGCATATAAATATCAGTTAAGGTGTTGGGGTCACACAGTGTGAAATGAAAGTCGCAGCAACAATGTGCAGAATGACTTATGGAAACTGACTTTTTATGATACCAGGCTGGTGTCTCTAAGGGACATTCATCAAGTGGGTAGTGTGCAGTCTGTGAAATTGTCCCAAAATGTAATCTTTTGATTCATGTTTTTTACTTTTGTGTGCATGGATATAAAAACCCCCCATTACATACAGTACTGTGACCAAGTCCACTTTAGGACCTGCTGTTAGCACCGGCATGCCACAGGTCATTCACAAAAGACAGGCGTTAGATTCCATCATGGGAGTGTAATTTAGGCGTTTATACGTTTTATTTCTACACTTAAGTCTTGTCTCTCACAAACAGCTTTGCAATACTGCATGAATGCCATTCTTTGTGTGTCATTCCAAGCCACACATTAAACAAAGTATTGCATCAATTTTGCCTTTTAAAATGACACGGGAAATACATAAATAGCAAACACATGACAAGCAAAATGTGCTTGAAAGTGGTATGTGTTTTTCCCCTTCTGTGATTATATTGTTTTGCCTATTTTGCATATCCTCTTTGTAGGTGTTATAGCAAAACAACAAACTGTAGGAGTTTGTATTTTATAATCATATTTAACTTGTACTACAGCATAATGCAAAAGTCTTGAGCCACCGCTTATTTTATATTTTATTAGGAAAATGGAAAATAATTGCAGGGATTTATTGAAACATATGCTAATATACATGGAAATACAGTATATAAAGCAAAAACAGAATTTTTACAATTGCAACAACCTTGAAAATGAAAATTTGGTATGAACACCTTTATTCTTCTCTCTTAGCTTAGCTTCTCTGATTAGTCTTCAGGAATGGTTCTCCAGGCTTTTTGAAGGACAATCAAAGCCCTTCTTTGGATGTTCACTGTCTTTTGTTCTGTTCTCTGTTATGATGATCCCACAATGCTTCAGTAATGTTGAGGTCCGGGCTCTGATCCATGACTGATGGTGTTCTATTGTGTGTTTTTCTATCCAGGTATGTTTTTACAGCACTGGCAGTGTGTTTGGGATCATTGTCATACTGAAGAATTAATCTGCTTTTGTGTGTGTGTGTGTGTGTGTGTGTGTGTGTGTGTGTGTGTGTGTGTGTGTTTTCCTCCAGATCTCCAACACCTATGGCTGAGGCCTCCACCGTGTTTTACAGACGACTGTAGACTCACTGGTGTACCTCTCTCCTGAGGTACACCAGTATGACTTGAGTAGCTCAAGTCATACTGATGATGACTTGAGCTAAAAATGTGCAAATGTGCAAATTTGGGTTCTTCACTACATAAAACATGCTTTCACAGTCCAGTTTTTGTGTAATTTGGGAAACCATAATCGCTTCTCCTCCTGTCTCCCTTCCTTAAAAATTACTTCTTGACACTTCTTCCACTGAGACCATTTCTGATGAAGCTTCGGTGAACAGCAGGTGGATTAACTGAAGGGTCTCAGGTCCTGTGTCAGGTCTTTGCTGGATACTTTCTATTTCTAAAGGACACTGTAGCACAGATACTGTTCATCTGCTGTAGATAGTTCTTATTTCTGCACACTGTGCTGACAGATGTCAGATTTTTAGCTTTTTGGGAAACACCTCTTTGGTGAAACAAACACATTTTCATGACTGTCAAATTTTCTCATCTTTGACATCATTTTTTAATAAATTTAACTAAAGAAATGGTAACAAATGATGTATACGTCCTAGGCAACACTGTATCATACGGTACCTCAGTGCAGTACAGGTGTGTAGCCACAAACTGCCTATCATGTTTAAAGGAGTACAATACCAACTTATACTCTAAACCTGTAGTACACTGTCAGACTCTTTATGGATAGCAAAAATTAAATCAGGTTTAAACAGCACATGTTTTTCCTTGTTCCACACTGAAGCCCTGCATGATTTTATGTAAGCTGCAGCCTACATAACCTACAACCACTAGCCTAAAGCAAAGGTTGGGCGAAGGCGAGAGGTCAGTGAGCTCACCTCTGTCCAACTCCACATCACGGATTGTTTTTTAAATTTCCCATAAATAAATGAGTTGAACAGCTATCTCTCAAAGGTAATGCTACACATACTTCCAAGATGTTATACATAACTGTTTTTCAGCCTAAAGAGCGACTCAGTTTGACATGCAAGGCACCAGACAGGTTGCATCCTGAGTCGTGCCTGCAGTTCAGTAAAAGCACAAGAAGCTGTGTAATGTTCCAGGAAAAGATTGTGGATTTGATTAAATAATTTAAGCATGTTCGTCTCACTTAAAGGCCCTTTTGACTTTTTCACTTCTTCACCAAGATTATAATGTTTGTCCGTGCTCAGAGAACCTACAAAGAGCCATGGAGAGCCTTAGTATTGCTTTAGTTTCCACAAGCAAAGCCTGGAGACAAACTAATTAAAACCAGGCTGTCAGAATCATAGATATAGTCATTAAAGATGTTTCCTAATGATATTATAAATATATAATCCAGGTGCTCTCAAAGGTAATGTGAGTTTGTAGGACTGTGTAGAATAAATGATTAATCAAAAAGATTAGACCAAAATTCAAGATGCAGATTATATTTTACCCACCTGCTTCGTTGAAGGCCTTCTGAATCCCAGAAGAGCTTCTATATATTTAATCTAATATCCCAAACTATTTCAGTATATGTTTAAACAGGAAAAACAGCATATCGCTGAATTAAGCAGGTGTTCTTTTTAGCGTCGTCCCTCCACGGAGATGTGAAATCAGAGAACCCACTGAGAAGAAGCTGCTGCTGTGCTCAAAGATCAGGCCTGTAGGGACACATTCAGCATTCCGGCGTTCCTACCTGGGGCAGCTGTTTTTGACTGAGACCAGTCCTATAAGCCGCGCCAGCTGCTGCGGTATCCTTCTGGAGCGAAACCAGCATCGTCAAGGCAGCCCTCCACGCTTCACGTGAAATCGGCGGAAACTATCCACACCTGATTTCACTGTTGCTCTGCTGCCAATCCTCACAACGAAAACTGGCACTGAGCATGTTCGGAGCCAGCAGTGGATGCGGGTCTCCAAAGATTCCCCAACACCAACTGTTGTTTTTAGCCCAAATTGCTGCTTACTCAAAGAGAAAATTTAAGAACAAACCTGAGCAAGTTTGTTTGGTGAATTTAGTTTGAGCTCCTGTTTTAGGTCCTCGTACAACACCTGGCATCCCCAAGTAGCAGAGTTTGCTCTTAACCCCTGCTGCGTGGGTGTTTGAATTCTTGATCACTCTCAGAGCAGCAGCTGTGGCTGATGCTCTTTGTATGAATACCACCCGCTTGTGTTCCACGAAGCAGGGCCAGAATACAGATGAGCCCTACTTAGATCCGCAAACACCTCCCTGTTAGTCCCCCCATGATAATGTGCGCTTCCCCGTAGCAAAAGACACACCTGCTAATGTGTGTTTCCACACACAAATACAGGGCCAGTATTGCCAATACCGATACCAATACCAATAAATGTAACTTATAAGGCAGTATCAAATTACTTCTAAGAGGAATCACCATCAATTTGCAAATTCTAAACACATTTTAATGACCACTAAATCACTAAACACACGTTTCAGCTTTTTAGGTATTTTGAAACTGGGTTTTTTTTAGACCTGGAGTGTAAACGTTTAAATGTGCTATAGGCTGTAAATAACATAGATGTGGCAATCAACACAAAAAGGTTCAGGTATGTTTTTATAGTGCATGTCTATAGTGCATTTATGTATTTTCATTTCCAAAAAAATAATTAATTAAACACAATTCAGTGGGCTGCACACTGAACTTAGAGGACATAAACAAAGTGTCGAGCCTATTGTGCTAATATCGATCAAATACCAATACCAGCGTTGATATCGATACTTTTACTCTCTTTTACTTGTTTTTCTTCTCAGGTCATTGCCTCTCTGCCCTCCCTTCTCTCCATTGTTCCCTGGCGCTCTCTCTGTCTCTTACCCCCCACCACTAACCCAGCGACAGGCTAAATCTTGGAGCAGCTTCCTCAAGTTGGACTTTAGAAGGGGTCATCAGATCTCTCACTGCGTTTTCACTGGCAGGCCATCGCTCAGTGCCACCGCAGGGAAAACCGGCAACTGCTAATGCCTCACACCGACACAACACCTCCCCCGCCTTCAACCCACCACAGCTACTCCAAGTTTTATTTGAAAAGTGAACTTTAAATAGAGAGCAAGATGACTGAAACAAAGTTATTGTACTGTACTTGGAGAGGGAACCACAAAACCCTTTATGGCTCAGTTGTACCGTACTCCAGAGTAAACTTCCAGCTAGCTCACTGCATCACCCACAAGTGCACATTATCTCTGCCAGAGTGAGGTTGGTATTGTTGCCCACTCGATGTTGTAACATTTTATTTTAACCACGCCATAACAGTTCACAAGTGGTGTATTAACAGACCATAAATACGCAAGACGAGGCAAGGCAGCTTTATTTATACAGCACATTTCAAACCTAAGGCAATTCACAGAGCTACATATTCAAATATTAAAAAAGAAGTACACCGAGAACAGTTTAAAAGCAGTAAGATAGAAAGTGATTTTAAACTCATTGAATCAAAATGAGGTAAAACACAACAGAAATAAAATTTAAATAAATGCAAGCACATAAATGTATGTATACATGGAGCCTGTGCAGAAGGCAGCTTGGTCACTAAACGCTGATTCGGTGTGCTTTGTGTCAGCCCCAGCCTCCCTGATTATCTGAGGTCCAGCAGAATTTAAGAGTTCAGAAATGTAATTGTGGTTTGATTTGAAGGCAAATCGAAGCATTTGAAAACTGATTGGACGCCAGGGTTTTAAGAATGTCTCGCTACATCATTCTGCATGAGCTGTAATTGCAAAAGTTTAAAGAAAAGAGTTGTAGTCCAGCTGGCTAAAAAAGAAAGCAAGAATCATATTTTCCAAGTTCCACATGTTTCATTCAGGTTATATTAAAATCTGATTCCACAGCTGATATTACATGAATGCTAAAACTAAGGTCTGAAAGTTCACAATGGAACTGATATTAGAAGACAAGCAGACACTTTGAAAAAAAAAACCCGATCCAATCAATGACTCCCGTTGAACCCCACAGCAGTGGTCAGTTTTAAGGTGGGTTAATTAAAAGGCAGGACAAAATACTGGTTAGGAATGTCGCCTCACAGCAACATTGGCTCCACTGGCTGGTTCAGGCCTTTCTGTGTGGTATGTGGATGTTCTCCCTGTATCTGTGTTGGTTCTCTCCAGGCCCTCCAGCTTCCTCCCACAGTCAAACACTTCATGTTTGGTTAACTGGTGTTTCTAAATTGACAGGTGTGAATGCTCGCGTGAATGGTCGTCTGTCTTGTTGTATCGGCCTCATGATGGACTGACGACCTGTCTAGAGTGTGTCTTGCCTCTCACCCTATGACATTTGGCTTAGTGTCTTTTTTAGCCCCCCTGTGACCCTGAATTGGATAAGTAGATGAAAATGGATGGATGGATGGATGGAACTGCAGTTTTGAGCTCCTCTTTATATTGTTTCCCATAAATGTACGGTTCCCATTATTAAAGAAATAAAAGTACAGAAAAACATGTGCACACATGCATTCAAATGCATTTCAGAGCTTTGAATTTTAACATTTCTTTTTAAATTAGCAGACAGTAAATCCTGCAGAAGCCACCTTCCACTGGCCCGTGAAATTCTGCATTGACACGGTTGTCCTGAAGTGCCAGCCACAGAGTCTGGCAGAGCAGCCGAGCAGCCTGTTCATCTGTTTTTACAGCCAAACACGGCGGCTCATATATTATACATGTTTCATGTGGTATGGGGCAATGCACTGCCACAGATAATGGGGAGGCATGGTGCTCGACACACATGTGGGACCTGCAGTGTACATAAAGCCCAGTCATTATTAATGCCCCCGGATAGCTATGATAGGTGCATGCAGCACATCACACCTCCCGGTGAGCAGAGCTGAATGGATTGTAGGGCCTGACAGAGGCTATATTGGGCGTGATTACCTAGAGCTAAATCATGTTCTCCACAAGGCTCTGATGAAAATTTCCTCTGCTGCAAATTGGTCCATGATATTCCCATGCAATGTAACAGTTTTTCTTTTTACTTTTCCAAAAAGTAAAGTATTGTAGCAAATTTAAACCAAGAGTGAAAATATACTGTCTCTGGACACTGAGTTGTGTTCCCAAGCCTTCATGTTTCATTACATTCCTGTTTTCTCCATATATTATGAGACATGAGTGTATTTTCAGGATGTGTTGGGGCTTCGTAACTGTTTATTTGTTCATTTATTCATTCACTTTAGAGCCCTCTGGCTCATTAGCGATGTTTTAAAGGGGAGCTTTTCAAAAATAAAAACCATGTCTCAGCTCTGAAAAAGAGTATTTCAAGGCAGTAGTGAGGTTTTTGTTTCTTTTTTCATTTCAATCTGGCTTCATTACGTCTCCAAATGGGTTTTCATACTGTATTAGACAATAAAACATTTGAAGTTGCAATCAGCGATTTGATTATTGTGCAATGGGACCGAGGGAACAGATTTGACAGAGAAGCTTGTAGGCATAGTTGCACACAAACATATCTCTGCAAATCTCTCTCTGTTGTGCAATCTTCTTCTTCTTTGGGCAACCAAAAATCCATTTTACAGACCTTTTACCAATGCATTACCAAAATGCTGGGCAGTCTTTTGTTTATTAATGGGTGCTGCCAAAGCCACTGCTTTTTTGTCCTCCACCCTCCCTCTTCAACCCACTCAAGACTCTTATGGCAGGGGGTGGTATGTTGGCCAAAGCAGACGGCCTTGCATCTATAGGTGGGGATAAATCAAGCCTCTGCAGGCTCTTAAATCACCCTAGTTTAATATACTTTGTCTGTGTTACTGTGTTTATGAGCAGGCCTGGTAAGCCCACTGAGGAAAGAGAAGAAAGGAATGTGGGTCTGGTCTAGCTTGGATTAGCTCCAAGTGACCGAGTCCAGCCCTCCACAACACAGCTCAGCCTCCAGGATGGCTTCTCTGGAGAGCTGCTTAGGAGATGTCTAATTACTGCACATAATCATTGTCACTTCTTTGTCTTTTACCTCCTGTCCTAATAATTTCTCAAAGGGCAGAGGACAGAGCAGAGGAAGGGAGCACCGAGACAAAGGTGACTACAAAAGAAGTGGGCAGAAAGATGAATGCACTTTTAAAGAATGGCTGTGACAAGTGTGTGCGCAACAGAATAAAATAACCAGATGAGAGTCAAGAACAAAGAAGGAAATGGTCCAAAGCCTGTTTGCTGGCTGATCCACTTACATAGCACCAAAAGAGGCGAAGGCCCCTTATTCAGGACATGCCACCAAGTGGGCTGTTCCCACAGCTAAACACAAGCACAGCCGGGGGTACCACGGAGGCAGAAGTGGGGAGTCTTTTCTCTCCCTGAAAAGGAAATTTCCCTGAGACTAAGAGTACCTGTATATTTTTAAATCAGTGTTTCCGACCATTTTTCAGTGCCACCTTTTAATGACTCTTACAAGCTTTTGTTTGATATAATAAAACGGTGCTTGTCCAACTTTCTTAGAAAACAGAGTTTAAACACTCACTGGCTCTTTCATCTTTTGCAGGGAATAAAAACTACTGCATGCAGTTACACTCATGGCCACTTTATTGGGTATACAATGCTGGTTAACAAATGTCTAATCAGCCAATCACGTGGCAGCAACTTAATGCATTTAGCCATGTAAACAAGTTCAAACTGAGCATCCGAATAAGGAAGAAAGGGGACTTAAGTGACTGCGAATGTGGCGTGGGCTGAGTATTTCAGAAACCGCTGATCAGCTGGGATTTTAATATACAACCATCTTTAGTGTTCACAGAGAATGGTCCAAAAACAAGGAAACATGCAGTGAGCAGCAGTTCAAAGGTTAAAGGAAAACCGCTGGACTGCTTTGAGCTGGTAGGAAGACAATAGTAACTTAAACAACCACTTGCAGAAGAGCATCTCTGAATGCACATCATGCTGAACCTTGAAGCAGATGGGCTACAGCAGCAGAAGACCACATCAGGTCCCACTGCTGTCAGCTAACAACTGGAAACCGAGGGCACAGTTTGCACAGGCTCACCGAAATTTGGACAACAGAAGACCGGAAAAGACCAGAAGACTGGTCTGAACTGAAGAAGCTTCTCGGATGAGAGGTGAAACGTCTTCAAGCAACTTAAAGAAGTCCAGACGCTTTTCTTTCCAAGCTCCTTATGTCTGATGAGTCGACTTTTTCTGCGAAATGATTTCAAACAACAACAATAAGCATAAATACAGCCTGCCTGGCTGCTGCTGGCGGTGTAATGGTGTGGGGGATATTTTCATTCATCTTAACAAACACATATCATAGTGGCCTAACCATGACTACTTTTAAACTTTAGAGTACATTTAAAACTATATATTTTTAGCATTTTTTCAGTGGTCATTCCTTGCTACATACACACTGATATGATGTATCACCAGTAAATTAATGCTGAGGGATTCATCGATCTCCATTGTGTTATTACTTTTTTCTGTCTGTCAAGCTGCACCGAACACGGCTGATTCACTAAGATGTTATTGTGTTTATTAATCAAAATATGGACGTGAAGTTTTCTGTGTGTCACACTTACCAGATTTCAGGCGTTTCAGGCAAAAGGAGAGTATTTCATAGCTCTTTTACTAAAGTTAAAGAACTATGTAGCTCCTTTGGAATTAATTTAGCTCATTATGGTTATGCAATAAATAATATAGTTGAGAGTATAACTGTGTGAATGAGAAGTCAGGGATAGAGAACGCTTGTCTGAAAAAAGGAAATTAGATGTAAAATACTATAAAGTGCCAAAAATGAGAGAATCTTTAGTTTCTTCAAGTGTCATATTTCCTTTCTGTCTGTCATGGTAGCGAGACAGAGTGGAACTGCAATTTCACAGGACTCCTTTTTGAACTCACTGGGGCCAAATATCCATTCTCTGTTATACGTTGTTCAAAAACTCCTCAGGAAGTCACGGTGCTTCCTAAAAGGCCACAGTCCTCTTTATCTAGTTTGATAAATGTCGCCTGGGCTGATGTACAGTATGTTGCTCATATCAGACGCTGGATCAGTATCAAGGAATCAATAGGACCACGCTGATCACAGTCTTTGCTAGGTGATGTTTGCATTTGGAGCATTTGCCATTAGCAAGCTTAACAGACTTTAGATCGTTAAGCTTTTCGGTAATTTATGCTGCAGCCGTTCATATCAACATCAGCTCTACCCAGTACATCAAAATGATTTAGGCACCCATGACCCTCTCTCCATTCCTCGGATCACTTTTGGTATGTACTGATCACTGCATACATAAAACAACCTGAATACCAGTCGGGTATTTGAAATGGCTCTGGACTGTGGGCATAATGAATGTTATTTACTTCACCTGTCGGTGGTTTTAACATTGTGTCTGATTGCCGATCAGTGGAAAGCCTCTTTTGCATTTTTCCAACACTACAGGCATCTGTAAAGGGAAAACAATACTAGAGAATAAAGCAAATTTCATATTATTTCTGCAGTGTTGTTTTTATTTTAGCTTATGTGGATTCTACAGCTGTAACAAAGCTCCACGTTGAGGAACAAATGCTGTTTTTCCCCCGCCGCTAGAGAGGTAAATGAATGTCACAGACAGAGCAGTGAAAGCCAGACACCTTTGAGAGCCTCTGTGGTTTAAAAATGATACTAGGAGAAAGAAAAACAGCACGCCATATTTATTAAAATAGAAACATCATCATTTCCAACTAAACAAACTTACTAATAGGATTCCTCAAGGGATTTGAGAGGATTCTGATTTGATAAGCAGGTTAAGAACCAGAAAACTTTGTATAATTAGCATGAGATGGACCAAAGGTGCTTTGAAAACGAGTTAGTAGGACTTAGCACTATACATGTGTGGTTATTTTTGTCAGTATTTTCCAGTGTCCTATATTTTGTGTGCCCCAAATAATGTGCAACGCTACGAGTTAAGTTTGTGAGTTCTGACGCTGCAGCATTTCCACAGCGTGTGTGGATGTTTTTCGTCGCCATCTGTAATGCGATCTGTGAGAGAGTCGCCGTTACTAACAAGGCCATAACATTTCGATTTACTAGAGATAGGAGGAGCTTGACCTTGGTATTTTCTGTGAGGTGCTCTTGGGTGGTTTTTTGATGAGAAGCAGGTGATTGTGACCCGCAGGTTAGCAGCTATGAGAGATTGGACTTGTATTCTGATACCGACTGCCAGTGTTTAAGATGTCATGCTGGGATTCATGTTTTCCAAAGGGAGTCGGGGGAATGAAACGAGATGAAAACAGCAGGGAGAGGTGAGGAGTGTCCTGAAGTGGTCGTTACTGAACTATGGTTGGAATTTTGGGGGACCTACATGAGATTTCTTACACAGTATTTCAGTTGTATAAAGCACATCCAGTCCCCCAGCAACTTCTAGATTGCATGATACAAAGAAGTTTGGGACAAACACCAAACACTCCTAAGGTTTCTATATCACTATTGACTAGTAATTTTGGGTCATTGCTAGTATTGCAGGCATTCAGCAAGTGACCTACTGTGAAAAGACACGAGTACATTCAAAAACACACAATATGAGTGTATGGGAGCAACATTTGCTTCACAAAATGTGAGGTTTTTTCCACACAAATTGTTTGGTTGCAAAAACCGACACAATTGTACATTTGTGTTTTCAACTTGCTGAAGTGCAACACAGATTGCGACACATCACGTGATGCCAAAATCAGCTCACAACACCCATGACAGGCAGCGCACGGTGAGCATAAAAACACCCTTGACCAGAAAGAAACTTTTGTAAGTTAACCATACATCACAGCTTGTTTTGGTGTTTTCTTTACAGATTTTAGAGAACTGAGAGAACTCTGAAGAGTTCTGCTCCTCTCCCACGACTTCCAATCCTACATCACACGGTGGTGGTAGCATCTGGCTTTGAGATGGGACATGGACACCGGTTGGACGTGCAGGAAGGATGAATGCAGCAAAAGCGCAACAATGAGCTGAAACAAGAAGCATAGACAGCACTGAAGTGGCTTCAGGACAAGTCTTTGACCGTAGTTGAGTCGGGCAGCCAAAGCCCAGCGTTAAATCAGATCTCCAAGGAAGAATAAAAGCGCCCAAATCCAGTTGTGCAAAGCCTGTGGAGATTTAAGAAGACAAAGTTGCACCTTGTGCCTAAGGAACAAAACATTAAATAAATGATTTGAACACCTTTGAAAATAGTGAAAATGAGACTTTTTTTTTCTTCTTCCGTGGCTCTCGTATGTATTTGATGAATAAAGTGATTCACCTCCCAAGTTGTGCTTCTTTGTGGAACTAGCGCTTGCTTTTTCTGTGTTTTCCAGCAGTCTTTTTCTTTTTTGCACTTAAAGTTTAAGTGTACCCTTAAATTGGAGTAAATTGTGTTACCGGTATATTAGAGAGACTTCTATTCATAGAAAATAACAACTGCGTGAGGTGCAGCACAAAATGTTAGAAATCATTTACCTTACTTGACATCAAACCTCTTATGTGCACAGTGTAAAAACCAGTGCTTAAACGATATATTGTGTAGCCTTTAGCTAAACCTTTCATATATGTCTGTGCAGTCGCTTGGTGAAAGGATCACTTAAATGTCAAATGTTTGTACATGAAAAAAAGAAAGAAAAAACTGTGGCACATAAATAGCAGAGACATTTTTTGTCCAGTGCTCAAATTAGCAGAAAAAATAAAAAGCCACCGGTGTAACGCATAATAGTTGAAGTATATGCCACGAGAATAGTTTGTGTTACAGGGGAAACACTGAAGACAACAGCAGGGCAGGGAGCACAGGCCCTGGGATGGGAAAAAACAAAATGGATCTATTCTAACTTTGCCGCACGCACATGTACACACTTCTATTCCCACATCTCGCCTCTTCTTTTTTTCCTCATGTTCCAAAATAGTAATTAGTACAGAATCAAACTGGCGCCCGAACACAAAACCACAGAAACATGGAATCCGAGGCTTTTGGGGGCAGCTGCCTTTTCAACAGCAAGCATATGGCAGACACCCCTTTTTGTCATGCTACACACTCGCTGAGGATTGCTCCTGCCCACCCTCCTTTCCTTCCCCTCGCTTCCTCTGCTTTTCATCAAATTAGCTTAGAATAGTTTCCCGTTGTAACTTTTCACTTGGACCAAATATGTCAAAATCAGTCAGTGGTGAGTATGTAGTGGGAGTGTGTTAGCAGAAGACGGGCAGGTATCGGTTTTATTGACGTGTGGCACCCGGCAAGACTGCTGAGCCGACACCGTTTTGGAGAAGATCAAGAAAGATGCTCTTGCTCTCTCTCTCTCTCTCTCTCTCTCTCTCTCTCTCTCTCACACACACACACACACACACACACACACACACACACACACACACACACTCTTTATTTTTTTCATTCCCCTTGGCCTTTACGATCGGGGAATGTTAATGAGTGGAGCCAGCCTTCAAACTGAGCTCTGTGCCATATGGACTGGCTGCAGGAGTGGCACTAATCCTACTGACGAATTTAACTCAGAAACACATGCACGTGCCACACACACACACACACACACACACACACACACACACACACACACACACACACACACACACACACACACATGCACATTTGCAGCCACATGTAGTTAGATCTAAAACCGAAAGAAGTATTGGACTACTTGTTGTGATGTTTGTACAAATTCCAGTATGGGTTTGTTACATTAAACAGTGGTTTACAGTAAGGTTTTCTTACAATAGCCAGCATACAGTCTGCAGTATATGTGAGCTGTGTTTTGTGCTTTCAGTTTGAAGCTTGCGCACACATCAATAATCAAGAGAAAAGTTTGCAATGTAAACTCAAGTAACTTTTTAGGGTTAGTGAACTTCAAATCAAAGTGAATGTGGGCTTTTTCATGAAAGACAGAAAGCATGTCCTGTATAAATAATAGAAATTTGTGCACAACATTCGAATTTTTAAGTCCTTAGTTTCTTTTTTAGCGCATCTCCTCCTCGTCTTTCTTCTCCTTCCCAGTTTCTCTGTCAAAGACTTTACGGCTTGGCGGGAGGTAGGTTTCGCCTTTAGCGGAAGCCAAACTCACACACTCCAAACACTTGTTCACACTGAGCCTTTGTGTGACTCACTCAGCATGACGTCTGCAGACCTTAATGTGTTGTTTCCATTGTGATCTAGCTCTCATGTATAGTCAAGAGGTTCTTTAGTAGAAATCTCAAACTGCTGCTTAAAAAAGACTGCGGGGAGAAGACGTATATTTTATCATTGTATGCATCATATATTTTTATCCCCTGTGTTTGCTTGGATTGCACTTGTGTGCTTGTATAAATCCATGTTTTCTTAACAGATTTGACACACTAGATCTTGTATGCTAGATACTCAAATTTTAAAACACTGCAACAGCTGATGTCAAGAAATTGAAACGAACAGCTTTTTCATGTTAACAGTTCCCCCAAGACCACTGAAAATTCATGAAAGCTTGAGGCTCATCTATCTGAGAAACATGCATGCGGTTTCTCTAATTAATTCAGTAAACCTGGAAAAAATGTTTAAAAGAAGTATAATTAGGAATTTCACCCCAAATAACTGAACATTACAATATATTTAGAAAGGTAAGGCAGACACAGCTGCACAAAAACTGTGTAGAGCTATGCCAAGACTTAACATCAAAACCTGGAGTACATTCAGCTATCTATGCTAAAAAGCCAACACCAAACCTAATTTTTCACTGTAAACACAGAAGACTCTATTAAACCCAGGAGCATTTCGTATGCATCTTTATACAGACTTTATTTAGACAACGGAGAGAACGCTTTGCATTATTACCGAGTTATTACATGTAATTTGTGTATTATCAGAAAAAGATTGCACATAATCGTCAACAACAAACCGAGCAGAATGACTCTGTCTTATTGTTTTTTTATTGCTGTCTTGTCAGCAATAAAGTTGTTGTTGAAGACAACAACAGACGTGATTGGTTGCGGACTTCAAACCAACCAGGCGACGAAAATATAAATTCAATGCCCAGAGTCACATTATTTTTGGTAGTGCGGTGGTCTCCATCAACTGTTTTCTCCATCAACTAAAGGAATAAAGTTGCTTTATCTTTTAAATCTAATGAAGAATTATCTGGAGCTTTTAAAAAGTATACAGGCAGTTTGTTGATCGTTTAAACGCATTAGTTCAAATTCTTCGTTCATTATGTGCAGGGTTGCGTACATACAGTAGATCAGACTGTGTCATGTTTTATTAAACCCCCCCTTCGTATTAACCAGTGTTTATCAAGCACATAGTCGGAAAAGGCATCCACAGTCGAGTAAAATGAAAACAGAGTGAAATACATGCTAATGCAATCAGCACAAGTAAAGTTTAAAGCTGATCATTAGAGACTGCTGCTGCTGTTGCCAGTTGAAACAAATGTGCTGAGCTCTAATCAAGCATTCATCCTGATGTAACAGGTTACACACAGCTGGGGAATACACTGCAACATTTCTGCAAGTCAAATTTCTAAAAACTGCAAAAATATGCAAAACTGTGAGCAAGGATTTTCCCCTTTGAGATTCCATAATTAATTCTACTTTTCTCATTTCTGTTTTAAGTTGTCAAGATATTTTGTCACTTAATTACACAGCAAGGCTATTTTTTTTGGTACACTTCCCGATTTTTAAATGCATGTCACTGCAGCTGCACAGGTCTGGCTTCTTTCTTGTGTTTTGGTTGTGCTTTTTATTCTTTGGGGAGAATTCACAGATCTCCGTGCTAAGGGCAGCTCTCACAAACCAGCTGCTGACACTGGAGAAGACTTTTTGCAGTAGCATCACGTCATGTTACATCGTGCGATTTTAATTTGATGAGGCATCGTCTCTATGCTGCTTTTTAGTCCATACACATTTTAGCTGTGCTATGGATCTCGGGGTGACACTGTCAGTCTGTCTTTCAGTCGGCTGGTTCACTGATTCGGTCATGACTTTTCCTAAACTTTTCTTCCAGCTCCACGGCTGCATAGAGTTTTCATACATCCTGAAATGTATTCCAACATCTCCTGAAGAGATTTGCCAAAATTTGTAAATTCCTTCATCCCCAAAAATGAACCCCAGTTACATTTGATCCTCTGACCTTTTCTCTGTACCACCATCAGGTCTATATTTTTTTATGTTGAGTAAAATATCTCAACAAATATTGGCTGAATTGCCATGAAAATTTCTTAGTCTTTTTAATGCTTTAATACCTGTATAAATAACTCCATCCATATATGCATGCAACTTATTCAGGTCCAGGTCACAGGGGCAGGGACCTAGGAACAGATGCCCAGACCTCACTGTCCATAGCCACCTCCTTGAGTTTTTCACAGTGGGACACCAAGACCTTCCCAAACCAGCTGCGAGATGTGGTCCCAGGGTCTCATCTAACCCACATGATTCCCAGAACACCTCACCAGGAGGTTATCTAGAAGGTATCTTGGTCACATGCCCTAACCATTTCAAACTGTTTTAGATCATGACCTAAAGCTTATGATCATAAGTAGGTCTCAGCTCTTTCTACAACAGGCTGGAAGTGGAGCGTCTGCATCACCACCGATGCAGACAGTCCGACTGTCTCAGCTCCTTTCCTCCCCTCATTTGTGGACAAGACCCCAGGATACTTAAACTCGTCCACTTCGGGCAGCAGCTTTTTCCTGAACTAGAGTGAAAAATTTCAGACTGAGAACCATGGTCTCAGAATTGAGGTGCTAATACTCATCCTAACAATTCACATTTACTGATATTTGCTATTTATTCTTTATTATCTAACTGTTAGCATTCCTTTGAATCACTGAACTGTTTCTCAAAAATCTGTACTTCCATATTTACACTTTCTGCTTTGTGTCAATTTGTCTACGGACAATCACGGCTCGTTGTGACAAGAAATTGAGTGCTGAACTTTGTGAAGATCTCACCCTTAATGGTCACCATTTTGGCTGCATAGTTTCGAAGCAGGGACTGCAACTGTGTACAAAGTGTGCCACTGTAAAGTCTGTGGATGTAGGATGCCCCTTTCATTTCCTGGTGGCAGGAAAAAGTAAGCTGATGAAAAAATCCATTTGAATTGTGTTTCAGTGCAAATACAAAGTCAAAGGTGGCAAAGGTGGAGCAGATTTGTTTTCTTTTTATTCGCTTCTGTTATTTAAACTAATCGGGGCTAACCTTCACCTGACCGTGGTGATTGCACTTATATTATATCAGCTGGCATTGGCCCAAGATATACAAGCTTGCATTAAAGTATTTATTGTCAGATTTATCCTCAGTATCCTCACTCAAAACCCTGACACGTACCTTGTTTATGTCACTGCTGCTCCTTCACTGCAGCCTTTACCTCTTCTGCTTTTTGTTCCGTGTCTACACACCCCAGAGGGTCTTTATTTTTCAGCTGATTCCCTCCGGTGGCTTTTACTGCATGTTAGCTTTTCTGTGCTGTGTATTCTGTATTGTCATTCTGTACTGTCATAGCTGGTAGGTCCTCCAGGAATATAAGTCTACTGCCTAATCAGACTGTCTATGTTTGCTGTGTTTCTTCTGTCGGTGCTACTACGGGAGAATAAGACTATTAGTAATGCATCTTGCAGAAATGTGAAGGCTCCTGTAGAAGTTTGGTATAGGTGGCGATATGTAAGCGCTGCATGTTCAAAGTAGTTGCGGGGTAGTCACCTGTGCAATCAGCAACATCAAAAAGCCCAGCATGCAGAGAAACCCGGCGACAGGCCCGCAAGGAGCTCGGCTGCAGTTTAGCAGATGTGGGTAGATCAAGGTAAAGTTCCCGGAGCGCACTGCTGTTTACAACGCTTCCCAAACATGATCACTATCTGTAGTTCCATCAAGCACGTGATCCAGGTCACCTGGATGATGGTGCATGATGCACAAACACATGCTGATACTTCCCAGAACATCCCTAACAGAGTATGTATGTCACCGTCTGCTGGTTTCCTATCGATTATTTATTTATTTTGCACAATTCCTTAGTCTCGGTTAAGCCTGCAAATATGATAAGCACAAAATTTGAGTGGCTGGTTCACTTGAAATTGCTTTTTGTTGTATATCCGTCCCAATCCTAAATATGTTTTATTTTTACTATTAAAGAAGACTAGAAAATACATTCGCATTTGCAATACAAGATTAAGCATTTTAACTTAAAGCTTAAACAAACAAGTTTAATTTAACAATACGGTTGCTAACCAAAATGCATTGTTTGTACCCTTAAGCTGTAGCAGCAAAATTTGTTTACCAGCTTGCAGTTGCCATTTTCCCTCATGGAGAGTCATTGATAGGATACTGCATAAATATCTACTGAGAGAAAAGCAAAACTCAGTCTACAAGGAACAGATAGAATTTTTAATCTTCACATTTATTCAATATCTGTTGAATTTATCAAGCACTCTCCACTAAGTTATACATAAGTTATAAATATATATACATATATTATGTATATATATATATATATATATATATATGACTCTTATATATGCGCATAAGAGTGCTTACTGGCAGCTGTTTTACAAGTGAAAGACATGGGGAGAGTTGGCATGGAGGCAGTGGTTTCAGTCAAAATTTGATAAGGAAAAACACATTAGAGGAGTTGAAAATTGAAATTAGAGATAAAGAGAATCAAGGGAGAGGACAGTGTTGAAGTGAAGCCTGATTGACTTGGGGAGATGCACTGGCACACAACGTGGAAAACAAAGGATGAAGGAAAGACAGAGAGAGGATGACAGGAGTAAGATTATGTTCTCTGTGGCTGTCACACAGTCCAGCACAGTTGCTCAGACACAGGCAGAGGCTGTGCACCCATAATTCAGTCTGATTTAGGGCTGCGATAGAGCGCATAAGGATAATAAGCAGTATAATTTGCAGGAAGGTGTGACCAGACTGGATAAGAAGGATAGTCGTGTGTAGCAGCGCATCCCTCTCATTCTGTTCCTCAAATCAAAGTCTTTTCAGTGCACCTCTGTTGCATTCAGTGCTGTCCAGTCAATTTCACTTTCACACATCAGTTGTTTCTTCTCAGTATATTCTGACCTAATTGCAGACAAATTGTATTGTGTGTGTTTTAGCCTTTTGATGGACTGCCAGCCTGTCCAAGGTAGTAATAAAAATGATGATGATGATTATTATTATTATAAACTTTTATTTCACCTTTCAAAACAAAAGTTACACAAGAAAATGTTAGTAAAACCAATAGTAATAAAACATCTGAGAAAAAAAAGGCTTCAGGCACCCAGAAAAAACCTGAGCTACAGAAGAAGTTAAGACAAGAGATCAATGGATGTAAACAGTGGTTTTAAAAAGTTGGTGCAAAAATGTAGTGCAAAGAAATTAAATATATATGACGGAGTTCCAGCAAGAAAAAACAAATAAAAAGACAGAGCTAAAAATATGACTGAAACACTCTATACCCCCCAGTACTACCTTGTATATACAGTACCGTGTAACTCCTTCCCCTCACTTCCAACCAGTCACAGCAGATAACTGCCCCTCCCTGAGCCTGGTTCTGACAGTTTCTTGTTGCAAAAGGAGTTTTCCCTTCCCACTGTCAACAAAGTGCTTGCTCAAAGGTCATCTGATTGTTGTATTTCCTGTTGTTCACTTTATTTGGTAGGGTTCCATTTCCTGCGGAAACATTTTGAAAACCCTCAATGTCCATGATCATCTTCACATCACCAATTTGTCCGTTTCAGTTTAGGCCTCAGTCATGCAGGCCTAAACTAAAACAACCACTGATCGTGAGGGGAAAATGTGTATTCCCCATCTGTCTGGTGGATGGCTGCTGGAGGTTGCTAAAGCTGCATTCATGCAGGACTACAGACCAGTCAGTGACCTTCAGCAACTGCCAGTCGCTGCTGGGGAAAAGTGTGCAGTTAGTCTTTGCAATTACTAGCAGTAGTTTGCATGACAGCCTCCATCTTGTTTCTATATCCTACTCGTAACTATTTATCACCTGGTAGTCAAACTGTGCAACGGTCTTGAATTTCGACTTAGTTGTGCCAAACATTTACTTTGAAGGTGACGAGTCTCTCTTTCCAGCTTACGTCACACTTTTTAAAGTTTCACTACAGATCAGAGAGCAAAATAGCCAGACAACTTGGTGTCTTTCATGCAAACTACAGTTGACCACAGCAATCAACTAAAGCAGTCACGTGGAGGCTTCTGGTGCAGCACACTCTGCAGCCGACTTCCCCCAGTGTCAGCCAGCAGCCTCCAGAAACTCACAAACAGTCAGGCAACAGAAATGTTTCATGTCTCCCTTGATGTCTGACAGATATAAATACAACTTCATTAGAGATTTATAAATAATATTCATTTCAGTCAAACATATCATATTCCCCATTCATCCCCAAGAAGAGATACTCCCAGCTATAACTGAAGACGTGATAATGTGAAAAATATCTCACAAAAAACAAACCAAACAATTAAAAAAACCAAAGTTAATTAGTCCGCCCTGACAAAATGCACTCTCAGATATTTTCCTCCACTAAACATGCAAGGCTGGTCAGACTAACTTAATAAAAAAAAAAAAAGGGAAAAAAGGACATCAGGAAACTGTAATAGCAGCAATCACTGTTTCTCCATGTGCAGTGGATTTAGGTCTCAGACAAACTTCCCCTCACATAATGTCGTGTGGCTACACATGAACCATCTTCCAACCTGGCATCCACCCCACACACCTTTCACAACTTCTCTGCCAATCCATGTGCAGCAAACAGAAAACCAGCAGGTGCTGCTGGTTACAGTAACCTTTACAAAGATCTCAGGCCTTAACAAGCATGTTAGGGCTTTGGCTTGTGTGCAGCTGCATGTGTATCTGCATCATGTGTCTGCTTAGAGCACATTTTCCTGCGAACATCAAAACCACTTGATGCATTTTAAACATATTTTTTATTCTCTAATTGGTGCACCTCTATTCTTAAATTCTCCTTTTTCCTCACATGATAAACTTCCACTGGCCTGGCCTGACTGACAGTCAGTGCTCCGCTACAGTAATAGCTGCTTGTTCAAGGATGGGACACGGCATTAAACTTGTCAGCACATATTAGGATGTCGGACAGATGAGTAGGAAAGAGCATTCTGCCTCTTTGCCCTCTCATCTTAATAGCGGCCATCTCCTGCTTGGCATGTCCCCAGACAGACAACTCATTTCATCTTACCATTAATTCTGAACCGCCAGGGTGACATTGTGTCTATCATGGCAGCTTTATGTAAAACATGATCCAGTGTGTCGTGACTCCTAATGCAAAAGTGTGCCCAGGTTTGCCGCGATGAAGCCACTTGGCAACAATAATCTGATACATAATAAAAGTAATGCTAAAGTATGCAACCACTGATTTTAATGAAGTAAATAAGAAATGGTAAACAAATGATAAATCACCAGTCAGAGTGGTGACAGTGTTGTGAGACAGTGGGAAAACAGTAGGTGGAATCATATATTTACCTATGTATTTCATCTTGCACTGCACCGCTCAGGAGCACTGTCTCGCTGTCCAGTGGGGCTCATACCCTCCTGTTTTATAGATGCCTCCCTCTGCTTTCGGTTAACACGGTATCAGCACCTGGCCTCTGAGAATTCATTAGTGAGGACCTCAATCATACAGCCGAGCTTACCAAAGGGACAGGCAGAGAGGGACGAATCAATTTGGAGGCATGCAGGCGCAGGTGGAATTATCTGCCAGTGTGTGTGTGTGTGTGTGTCGCTGTATTCTGTCGTGGGCTGAACAAGGTGGTCGAAGGAGATTGAACGCTTTGGGTGGGTCAGTGGAAAGGAAGTCAAGCAGACGGTGCCTACTGTGGGGAACAACAACGGGATGCGGTCACTTGTCTGTGCTCTGAGACAAAATGCTGAAGTTTAGCTCAAAGTGTGTAAGACGATGATCCAACACACGGAGACACAATGGTGTAGGTGTTATAGCTGTATTGAAATTTTACTCTAAGACAAACACACAGTAAATACAACAACTGCTATCAAAGTGCAGCTATCCAGTTTAATTCAGTTGGATTTAAACTGGTGTAGCTCTGTTGGGGGGCTTTGTTGAGATTGCTGCATTATTCCTCGCTTACTGCCATAGTGAGCCCTTCCAGATGTAATGAATTTCTTTCTTTTTTAAAATTTTTAATAAGCCAAATGTGTGAGACTCAAACTACACCGCTTATTAGTTCAGAACGGTTGGAAAGCTTTCTAATTAGAGAAACATGGCTCTAAATCACAGCTGTTTACATGATTGTTTTACAGATTTTTTTTCCAAATGTGCTGGTAAATATTTGATGGACTAACTCTTCAGATTCTACAAAGTTCATGACAGTAGAATTAGAAAAAGACAGAACAAGCAGCGGAAATGGGCTTCTACCATAGGGTGGCTGGCCATCTGTTCAGCCATCTGGGAGGGGCTCAGAGTAGAGCCGCTGCTCCTCCACATTGAAAGGAGCCAGTTGAGGTGGTTTGGGTATCTGATAAGCATGCCTCCTGGGGGTCTCCTGAATGAGGTGTTCCTGGCATGTCCCTCCAGAGGAGGCCCCGGGGAAGACCCAGGACACGCTGGAGAGATTATATCTCTCAGCTGGCCTGGGAACGCCTTGGTGTTACCCTGGATAAGTTGGACAAGGTGGCTGGGGAGAGGGAGGTCTGGGCCTCTTTGCTTAGGCTGCTGCCCCTGCGACCCGGCCCCGGATAAGCGGAAGAAGATAGGCGGATGAAGTATGGCATATTTGGAAGGCTTGCCAGGAGAAAGTCTTATCTGTAAAAACAAAGTGGCAGCAGAGCTTAAGTTAACAAAACTGCATCTGAACAAACCCCAAGGCATCTGGAACAAAGTCCTTTGGTTTTCTTCACCATGCTCTTTGCATTTTGACCAAATCTTCTCCACTTTGGTCATATCTGTCCAAACACAACATTTGAGCACAAATACCTCACGCCAACTGTTGAGCACGGTGGAGGAGAGGTGATGATTTGGGTTTGTTTTGCAACAGTAGAAGTACTTTTTGCTCTCTCAAATGTAGCCTATAAGTATGAAAATAAGTGAAAGTACTGCAGACAGTGACTGGAAAAATGCAATGAATCACTCTTACTGCTGTTTTCATTTAGAAACAAGTGTATTTACAAGCAGAAGATGCCTTTTCACAGGATATACCCAAGTGTATACACTCAGCTCAGCTAACATTTAAGATTTAATCAACATCCTCAGTAATAACAGCAACTCTGCCCTTTTAAGATCCGGCTTGAAGATGTTGATGATCAGGATCTGTTTTTCAGGAAGCATCATATGCAACATCTTTCACTCTCCCCTGACATTAAAATCTTTTAAAAAATGTGTATGTGTGCATTCTCACAGCCTGTGAATAGATAGACGGAGCCACAGAGAGACACGCTGAATTCACAACCTCAGATCTAATCTGGCGCTTGACGTGAAAATATATGACTCCACGTATTTTGTATATGGTTTGATTCATATGTTTTGGCTGAACCAAGACCTTTATCCCTCCCCCTCGGTGTCATATCTCATTACTCCCAGGCTCCTTAGCAAAGGGAAAATGGTACTGGCTTTGCCGTCCTGCAGAGAGAATGCGCATGAAAATGTCATTCCCAATGAGATCTTAATTAACACACTCAACCATAATGAGATTGCAGCAGCCAACACGGTGATTCGTGAAGAATCACTTTACTATTTAAATGTAGAATGCGCTAAGGCATTTAAGAAGTATCTTCTCATCCAAAAGACATGTCAAGTCTTGCTATAATAATTTGTGCAGGGAAATCACGGGGCAGTTACCATATTTCTTTTTATGTGTGCCTGCCGGTTGTGTTGGAAGCAGGCAAGAGCCATCATTTGACAGCTGTTGGGTCTCATTCACTCACCACTTAGCAAAAGTCACGATCTGGGCTTGTTAATACATTTGCACATTAATATTAATGTTTGCATTTATACCTGGATTAATAAAAATAGCCCTCCTCTTAAACCAACCCGGTCGCCTCTTTTTTCATCCACCTTCTTAGGAATTCAGCAATGCAGGAAAGATTGATGTCCAGGAGTGTTGCAGGACTGATTTGTATCCTTTTCCATGGCAAATGGATGGATTCCGCATCGCCCCGAGTCATTTAGCATCAGGCAGCCTATTGTGCTGTTCATCGCACAATCAATCAAACCTACTGTATAGATTCTAAATTATAAATTGAAGCAATTCTCATCAAGCGCTGGCCATTAGTGGTAGAAACAGAAAATGTATTTCTTTCGCCGACAATAATGCCGCAGTTATACGCGAGATAGAGACACATAAAGCTCTCAGTACTTAATACAAACAGGGCAGCCTATAAATACATTATTTGTCACTTCTGTTCTGTGGGGCACCCTCATTAAGTGTTTTATTCAGCCACACCAATTACAGCAGACAGCCCAGTTGGGGAACCTACTGCTAATGAAGCTCAGTCATAATCTACACCGTCTGCATCAGTTATCAGGAAAGTTTTAATTTCCTCCCTGCCTATTTCCTTCAAACTTCCTCAGCCGTTTTACTGACACGTTGAGAGGGATAAAAAATGTCTTTGTTTCCAGTGTTTGAAAACAAATAAATAGCTCTCATGGCTTGTTCTTGGATGCATTAAGACACAGACAAAATGACAAAGCGGCTCAGAGAGCGTAATTTACGACGAGGGAGGGGAGCAAGGGAAGGATGCATAGTTATTGTTTATGGTTTGATTTTCAATATTTCCAGGGTACAGCGTGTTCCGTGGCCTATGGCTTTAGACCACGCTTCACAGTCTGAGAGAAAAACTAATAAAGGCTAGCTTTATGTCCTGTGAAATTAAATTCAACTTATAGCCATAGATTTTTTTGTCCATTTATTTCTTTGCCATCCTTGTCATCCCAACTCCCAAAATAAACACATCATTATGCACCTTTGGATTTCTCTGTCTGCTCTGCATATTTTGTTTGATGATATATCCAGCGCCCTAAGAACAGAGCAGTTAACATTATAGCCCAGTAGTAGTTTGCTGATGTATGGGTACACAACAGAACCCTTGTAGGAATGCTGGGGCTGTAACATATTTCTTGTACCCCTGCCGTTGTTAGAGTCATCCTAAGCTATGGAAGAAACTAATCACATGGACGTCCCTGTGGTCTAACAAACAGCCCCCAGCAGCTCTCACTATCGCTGCGTCTCTCTGCTTCTGGCACCGATTCCTTCCCGTTCTCTCCTTCACTACAGAGGACTTGTTTTTTCATGGATCCTTGTAACCAAAAACTGGCCAAAGACCTGAGCCATAATAGGCCCAGATGCACTGATCATACATCAAGATGTGCATTTCTGAGACTAGATATTGAATGTGAGCAGTTCAAGAAGAAAATACAAGAACTGGGCTCGTGCTCATGAATTGCTGGAGTGTCATGCTGGTGCTTCATATCTGTTTTGGTCAACAGCACATTTGATCTAATTATTCTCAGATCTTTGTTGGCTTGAGTCTGACTGCCTGCTTGTAGGTTCAGGTCTCTTTGGTTAATTGACTTCATTATGCACACTGAAGATTTCACAGTCCTGTTAACCTGGTCCCAAGATTTTAAATCAGCTTGGACCTCTGCAATGCACAGTGCAAAATTTCCATGAGTATTTGTTAGTAAGAGATGGTGAGAAGTATTTTTTTGCACAGTTAAAATGAAAATCAAGGACAAGCTGTGCTTACCAGCCACTTTGTTATGTACACCTGCTCAGTTGCTCATTAACACAAATGCCGAATAAGCCAATCATGTCTAAAACTCATTGCATTTACACACGTAGACGTGGTCAAGACGATGTGCTGAAGTTCAAACTGAGCATCAGAATAGAGAAGAAAGGCAATTTAAGTGACTTTGAATGTGGCATGGTTGTTGTTGTCAGATGAGCTGATCTGAGTATTTCAGAAACCGCTGGACTACTGGATGTTTCCCACACAAGAATCTCATTGGTTTACACAGAATGGTCTGAAAAACAGAGAGCAACTGGGTGAAAATGTTGGTGTCAGAGGAGAATGGGCAGGTAGTTATTTGTTGTGACTCCAATAACCACTCATTACAACCAAAGTATGTAGAAGGGGAACTCTGAACACAGAACATCGAACCTTGAAACAGATGTGCCTCAGCAGAAGACCACACTGGCTGCCTCTCCTGCCTGGTAAGAACAGGAAACTGATGCTACAGCTCACACAGGCTCAGCAAAATTAGACAACAGAAGATTGGAAAAAGTCGCCTGCTCTGATGAGTTTCCATTTCTGCTATGACATTCATATAGTAGTTTCTAAATTTTGGCACAGGAGGCCAGTGAAGTGACAGTGTTTATGATCATATCTTTGGTATATCTGCATTGAAGTTTTTTGTTAGTAGTCGTCTGAATGGCTATACTAAATCACAGATGCATCTGTGATTTAATAATGGCAACAGCACAGATTACAGCTGAAACACTAATGTGATGTGTGACTAAATCGCCTTTTACACTAACCCAACACATCTTGCTGCAGCGCGGAGGTGCTGTGACAAGTAAATTGAGCAATCTTTTAGTAAAAAATGACTATTCAGTGTCAAATAACAAAACTGAAGACAACAAACAGGAAATTTACCCGCGAGATTGCCTTCTCCTTTCTCCCTCGTCTCTGAGTTGTGATCTGATGTGTAATTCCTAAGACAACATTGTGTTAAACAGCTTTTGGAGAACAAAAGCCTGCGCAAGGTCTCTGTGGTGATAACACTCCAGAGGTGATACCTTACCATTGCTTACATCTCACCTTTGAAGTTGACCAAATGTAATGAATAATGCATAATATTCCCCGCAACTTCCAAAGACAATATTACCTCTAGCAAACTTCTGCCTCTGAGCTCTTCCCAGAGGACAGGTGGGAGAAGTTTTCTTTCCTAAATGTAGCAGTGTATATAAGGCAAACACTATTATTTTTGGAATCCCGTCTCGTGTAACCCTGACTTCCGAGGATCAAAGTTTTTCCCCTTTGAATTTGAGCAGTTTTAACCTGCGCTCTAACTCTTGAAACTTCTCTGATTACAGATGCTCGACAAAAACAATTCTCAGAGCAAAGGAAACGCGGTGATCAAGCGCGCTGTCACACTAGTACTCAGGAGTCAGGGGCATGTGACTGCATGTGAGAGGTGAGCGCTTCATGTCACGAGCTCGTGCAGTATTTCACCACAGACTATAGAACTTTATGGCGCCGCCGTCTTCCTCTGTGCTCAGAAATAAAGCCTGCATGATCATCGCTGTGGGGGGAGGTAAAAAAACATGATTCATCCTATCTCTGCAGCACAACTAATTACAGCTTTGCTTGGCACGCTGATGTGGAAATGTCACACCATCAATCAGTTTTAAAGACACAGACGTGATTGAAAATCTGTTTATTTCTTGGCCCGTTCTTGCTGTTTCGCATGGAAATTGGAGAGCTATTCGACATCAGTCCCGTTGCATCATTACTACAATTCCGTTTATGCCCCTCTGACACTATTAATAACTGAGCGTTTGTTTACCCAGCTCATCTAAACATCACAGTTAACAAGCATTTTTCCTGTGATGTTGAAATTTGTTGTCCTTCATGCCTAATTCCAGCGCCTTTGATAGAAGACACCATTAGCACTGTCATTATGGCCCTCTCAGTGTGAAGTGGGCAAGTATCTGCGCTCGTGTGTGTGCGTGCGTACCCACCGAGGTATGTGTGTGTTGTGGTGTGTACTGCCAGTCTGGCCATGCTTGTCTGCAATTACTCCCCTCAGTGGAAACATTAAAATCTACTGCCATGGAAAGATGCCATGGCTGAGACATTCATGCCCGTCCGCACATACTACAAAGACCCTGGAGTGGGCTGGATTCGCCACATATGCATGTTCCCTCCATCGGCTGAGAGGCAGAGCAGATGCCAAGACAGGAATTACTACTCCAGTCGGAACAAGCGGTGCAAGAATTCTGGGTGCAGTAAAGGCATGACTGCAGCTTTGGCTTATTGCAGCCTTGTCAGTTTGTGTATTCAGGGATGTGCCAGTTTAAAAGCCCTTCAGATAAGAAGCACATGGGAGATTAGCTTCGAGATGAAACAGGCTGTAGATATTCAAATGCTGTTGTCTCTTCGCCACAGAGGGTCAATTTAAGACGCTTGATTCTGCAGAAAGAAGGAAAACAAATGAGATGTCACCGCGTTAACTGTCAGCTAATGCAATGATGTCTCATCTGTTTATATTACTGTGCTTCAAATTTGATTTTCATCTTGTCTCATTTTTTCCCCTTCCAGTCTCTGCATTCACTTTAGAGAGTAAAGAGTTATAAATGACTACAATGCTGTCGTTTTGTTTGGGTTTTTTTTGATTTACTTGATCCAAAGCTGCCCCAAAGAAAGCCAATTTCCAGTCCTGCGATTCACAAAAATGTGTAAACACATTAATTTTAAAATGTTCTTTCTGCCTGTCGCTCAAGGCTGGACCTTTATGTATCACACCTGAGTGATATTTGCGAGTTTGCTGCAGGTCTATGGATATAAGATTGCTCCAATGAAAACATTTTGGATTGCACTTGTCTGCTGTCTAGCAAAACTCTTGTAAAGCCCTGAAACACTTTTTTCTGCCAATTAGTTGATGGACAGAATAATAAAAGTGCCCCGTGGAGTAAACACAGCAGTTACATTTGAGTGTTTGTCACATAAATGCACTGAGTGTATTCTTAAGATGTAAACAAATGTGCTGAATGAAAAGTTATTTTGAATGAATTTTAGATTCTGCATTGTTTACAGATGCGTTTGGTAGCATGCATCTTCTCTCATCCCTGCTCTCCAGGCTTTCTAAAGATCTTTTAAAGTTGTTCTTTGGACACTGGCTGCTTTTTACACTCATTTTCAGTCCAGTCCTCATACCATACCATTTTCAGAGGAATGTTTTTGTTTGCTAAGCCACTTAACACTGACCTATGAATCAGTCAAGCATTAAAAATTCACCTAACTCAAGGGATAAACCAGTCTTATGTGCGCACAGACAACTTACAATTAATTCACTAGTATTTTTAGGCACTTTGTTGCTAGCAGCTTGACACATTATGTATTTAGGCAAAGATAACACAGTTTGACAGACACACAACAGTATTTTGCACCATTAAGGCAACAGTTCCCAAAACGCCATCGTTGTCACATCTTGGCATGCTGTGCATTGTGCCGCTTCTTAGGTTTTTGGCCCCAGCAGGAAAAAGAAGGACAAGATGCCCCCTCTAAATGCTGATGATGCTGACTATAAGTTTAGAGTTCCACTTTTAATTGACTATTATATACTGTATAAGCATTGCACTTTAAAGATTCCTTGTTAAACGATATACCATCTTGCTTTTTGAAAAAGGAAAAAAAAACTTAAGTTAACATTTTTAGTTTATTTTATTATTATTTTTTAATTATTATTTTACATAATGGTGATTGGAGGGGTCAAACATATTCTAAAAATGCCACTGACCGCCTTTTCAGGATTACAGCCTTCTCCCACTGATTTGTTTACGATAGTTTGAGATCTCCTATAATGTCTCTGTAACAACCCATGAGCTGTTATTACAACCAGCAGGTACTTTCTGAAGAAGAATATTCATGGGATTAAATGGAAGGATTTAATGGGAAACTTTGACTCAAGGCTAAAGGTGACATTCGAAGCTATTTGTGTGTAACTATGCATAGTTACATACTGCAGTGTTTATAATGTGTTTGTCAGCACACAATCTTCTTTCACCCTACTTTGGGCAAAGTGCTGTTTTTTTTCCAATTGTACATACAAAAAAGAAAGAAGAAAAACTAAAAACCAGAGAATAATCAATACGACTACCATGAGACTAGATACCGATAGGCAGTGCCTTCTTCACCTCCTCCAGCGGACACCGCTGACAGCTGAAGTATCTGATGTTTAACACTTTGAGGAGTTTTGAGAGGTCAGTAAAGCTCCCCTGACTGAACCAGTGAGGAACAGTGGCCACCTATTTTATCAGTTCTGTTTGATCAGCAATGAAATATAGTGTCAAGTCACCAGGAGCACAGAATTCCCTCATATTTTTCCACAACCTAAAAATATTTTTAATAAGATAAAAGAAAACCTTTAAATCAGACTATAGCCTCAAGTCAATTACTCTTTTGGTCATTTAAGTAGCAGTGGGGGTTGTTAATCACTTTCAGCTGCTTTGGTGTTATTGAAATTAACACTAGGTGCACTAAAGGGGCAGCAATGAGACAACCCCCAAAACAGGAATGATTTTACAGGTAGAACCCACTGACATTTTTCCTTCCTCATGTTTTCTGACTAATTTTGCATTTGGCTAGGGTCAGTGTCACTACTGGCAGCGAATGAGACAGCTGGACCCTGAAGAGGTTGTGCAGGTAGTTCAACTCCTCCAGGATGGCACGTCAATTCGTGTCGTTGCCAGATGGTTTGGTGTGTCTCCAAGCACAGTCTTAAGAGCATGGTGGAGATCTTAGGGGATGGGCAGTTACTTTAGGAGAGCTGGACTGGACCGTAGAAGGTCCTTAAGCCTGGCTTCTGCTCCTTTGTGCAAGAATGAACAAAATAAACACTGCCAGAGCTACAAAATGACCTCCAGCAGGCCACTGAGGCCCTGTGCTTTTCACAGATGATAGCAGGTTCACCCTGAGCACATGTGACAGACGTGAAAGTGTGTGGAAAAGCTGTGAAGAACATCATGCTGCCTGTAACGTCGTTCAGCACGTGCGGTTTGGTGGTGGATCAGACCTGCAGGCTAGGCAATGACACCCCATTAGATATCAGGACGAAGTCCTTGGACCCACTGTCAGACACTATGCTGGTGCAGTGGGTCTCGGGTTCCTCCTGGGGCAATGTCTGGCCTCGTGTGGTGAGAGTATGCAGGCAGTTCCTGGAGGATAGAGGAAGTGATAACATTGATCACGAGCTTGATGCCATGGATTTTTCTGATCACGCCGAGTAGTTTCTGTGCTTAAATTCAACTGAACAGTGAAAACAAACTCAGAGAAATAACCTTACCTTTTCTTTGTTTTTGGCCGACTTGATATAGTTTATGGTTAAAAGAAAACTAATTGATGGCATCATTTGTGAGGTTTTTTTTCACACAACATTTTGTACTAATGCACTAAATGGGAAATTAATTGGTAGATTAGCAAAAAGTGACAACATTCTTTACTTTGAACTAAGATTTTGGAGCAAACCTTAAAAACCTCCTGATGTAATTATGCTTTGCCTTTTATTTTTCCTAAATTTGTGAACAATGATGAGTAATTTTATTGACAGATACAATGGGCTGAAGTCACTACAGTGCACAGTTTCTCCCCTCTGCTGAACTGAGCATTGTCTATTACACGCATTAGAAAAAGATGTTGCCTACATAAAGACGAGCAGGCAGATTTACATCGGTTTATATGAACTGCTGGTCTTCCTCACAATCTAAAAGCCGGAGTAAAGGATTCTTGCTGTTTCTTTTATGGTTTGCCGATAAAACACGGGCTCCTTAAAGCAGAGGGAGCGTTTAAAGCGACAGTGATTGCTTGCATGGTTTTATGTTTGCTTTTTTGTGTTTATGGTGGCTACGTGTGCTTTCTAACCCTGTCCTGAACAATTTGCTGTTTTCCAAATCAGTTACGCAGTCTATCAGCAATGTATGCCTACTTTGATGAAACACTCTCAGTTTCAATTTATGTTTTCCTGCAGTCCTCCCTCAGAGGCATGAGAGGGAAACAAGTTCTCAGGCCTGAGGTGTAATTTCTGCTGAGCGGTGCCACGACACAGAACCCCATATTTACTCCCGTGTTACATTAATGATGACACTCTGATCCTGATGTACTCAGAGAATGAAGGTTTTTTTACTCACAGTGCGCAGATGTATTTCGCCTTTATCTCCATACATACTTAATAAAAGCAAGATGAATGCACAGACACAGCCGCACAGCTGTCACAAACACATAACATATGTCTTCCACATTTTGTCATTCTGCTCATTACTGCTCACTGCAAGAACAGATGTGCCACAGTTAAGGAAAATAGTGGTGAAGAAAGTAGTGGCAAATATTATTATTTTGTGTGTGTGTTTGGACGGCCCTTAATAAAAAGAAGTTACTTTATTATAACTTTATAATAACAACAAATTTAAATTTCTGCATATCAAAACTACTAATGTGCTCAAAATTAGATACTAAATACAATTCTTAAACAATTTTGTGTGATCTAGTGCTATGTGTAATAAAGCAGTAGTTACTGTTTTGTACTGTCCAGTAATTAGAGTAGAGCTGATTAGAAATTGCTCATGATGTAAGTGGAGAGTTAGACCTCTTGGATCCTTATGAACTGATCATTGCTTAATGATTATATTACCCATTATATTACCCATATATTCCCAATGCCCCACCTGATAAAACAGTTAATAAAGGACTAATGTCCAATTAATAGTTTCAATTGGCCGCCATTAAAAAGGTAAAAAGATAATCTTGATGCTATCAGCACTGACCCCTTTAGCAATTTAAGGATTCAGTTTATGCACACACTTGAGGACACACATCATTTGAGTAGTCGATACTGCAGTTACAGCCTCAGTGACTGTGCTAGACATAAACGTGGGCTGATCCAAACAAGCGAGTGAAAATCCGAACCTCCGTGTATGCAGCCCACATTTATATCAATCAAGCTGCACAGCTGCTCTCACAGCTGACATATTCACATCAATTTTGTGCAACAACTACCCAAGATAAACTCCTTTGTATGAAGTGTGCAGCAAATGGATGGTACTTTTTGGATAGAAGCACATTTGGCTTCAGCGGATTACCAATAAAACCTTTGCCCGGGTCTCTTCTGGGCTTCGGTGTAATGTTGTTCTTGTTTGTCTTGTGACTGGCAGAGCTGATGCTATCACACAGCACAGATTTCCCAATAAATATAATGAAACTGTTTATGTCACAGAAAGGGCGGAAAGACAAGAAAGATGAGCTGCAGGAAAGTCATTATTTACAACTAAATTATGTGACGGTAGCATCCTGAAATGCCACTACACATTTGACTAGTTTTTGAAACAACACCTACTTGATTTCCGACGGGCAGACAAAAGCAGGCTCTTGGTCGGGTCCTACGGGCATCGCTCAAATCACTAGATATCCCTGTTAGATTTTTCAATTCGCAGCACAGTCCGATAAACTTTCATTCCCTAACCTATCTCAGTGTCTGAAATGGACAGTAAGATTGCAGGCAATGTACTCTGTATGATGATGGCACCTACAGACATGCTTGCAGTGTGTAGTTAAAGCAACATAAACAACATAAAAAACAAAATTAAAATTAAAGTGTAAAAACAAATGGGAAACCATACTCTTATCTTTTGGTTTGTAAGTGATAATAATCTTTATTCACTTTTTCCATTTCATTTGGGTCTCATTTAAAGAGCCTTTCAGGTCATCCACAATGAAGTGGCAAACATGGGTTTATCTGTATAACACAATATTATTTTCCAGTAAATAACATAACTTTGTATGAGCTTCTGTTGATATGAAGTTGGTCCTACTGATGATCATCAACTATAAATTGTTATAAACTATGATTTATTTGATATATGAATGCAAATACCCTCAAAATTAACTTTCTGTATTATTATGTAACACATGTGAATTTCATCTAAGCTAAGCAAATAGCAGCACTATTCTTTAGGGCTGCAAATATTTTTTTGTAATGTCAGTATGTTCTGTGTTGACTTTGACCATAGTGTCCTTAACAGTGCATAACTTGAGTGATGCAACAGTAAATATAAATATTACTTTACCGTACTTAATTTAATATAACTTCTATATATTTAATGCAAATGGTACTGGTGCTGGCATGAGGATAAATGTGTGTTACAGACCTGGGGGTTGAGTTTTGTGCAGTATGTTGTAGGCTGTAGTGTACGTAAGAGCTTATACCAAATATGTTCAAATTAAAAACACGATGATATTTTTTACGCAATTATGTTAATGATGATACATGATTTTAAAAGTACAAATAAACCGATATTCATTAAACTTTTAGTTATTACCTTTATTTATTTTCAATGGAATTTTACCCTTTCATATGGAACAACCGTCTCTTCCATTATCCCAAGATAATATCCAGATTGAAAATAATTTGACAAATTTCTCAAAATAAAAGGACTTCACAGAGTTAAAATGTCACACTTGGTAACTGAGTCGACCAGTGTGTAATCTCCTTAAAAGGCATTTTGAAATTTTTTTTATATTTTACATATTTTACTTTTATTAATTGTGAATACTTCAAAATTTCACACGATAAAATTCCAAAAACAACTATAAACTAGCATATAAGTAGCAGAGAGTTTTAGCCTGTTTGACCTGTTTGTTTTTAATTGACTGAACTGATTCTACATAAAAGACGCATGTAACCAAAACCTAGCCATTAATATTTTAAAGCCTCACCTTGTTATCACATCAGCTCATTTGGAGGTTATCTGATAACTTTGATGTACTAAATTATCAGACAATGCTAACAAAGATAGTTAGCAAGGTGCTCTATATGTCACGGCCTGCGGGATCGGCAAGGCGCTGAACAGCATCACTCCACTCCTAGCCCCCCTTCTCTCCTCTTTTTCCTCTCTCTCCCCCTCTCTCCCCTGTTTTGCCGGGGCGGAACTCATGGCGGGTTCACGCCCTTGGTCCACGCCTTCTCGGATTGTGCACACCTGGGCCTCATCAGACCAGCTGGTATATCAGAAGGAGGAGATCAGCTGTTCAACGCTGGATTGTTGTGAAGGCTTCTGTCAGTACACACCCAGCTCAAGTTTCCCGTGCCTCTGTCTCTGAGACTTAACGTGTTCCTTTGTTCCTAGATTCCCCGGACCCATTCCCGTGTTTCCCCGTGTGGTGTGTGGAAGGAGTGACAGGTCGCTAGTGGAGAGGAGAGAGGCTGTTTGGAGCGCGAGTGTGGTTTCCCCGTTTTCCCTGGAGCCCTGGACCCCTGCCCCTCACGTCTTGTATATAGCACTAACCCCGCACTGTCTATACATACACTCGGTGAAGATTTGTAATAAACTATCTCTGTGTGAACGCTACCCAGGAGTCCTGCGAGTGGATCCTCTAAGCAACCCGTGACAGTAACAATCCAGCCATACTATGGATCCAGCGGACTCAGCTCAGCAACCCGCCCCCCCTCCAGAAGCCGTGTTGGAGCGACACGAGCAGATGCTACAACACATTAACCATCAGTTGCTCGCGCTCACTCAGGCTCTCGCTCAGCTCATACCTCCGCCAGGTCCCGCTATGCCCCCCCCGTCTGCTCCCGCACAGCCGCCAGCCCCGGAACTCTCCACGCCGCCAGCCTCCGCTTCTGCGGAGCCCCCGGAACGAGCTCTACCGTCACCGGAGCCTTTCGCTGGTGAGTTCCACAAGTGTGCTGGGTTTCTAACACAGATTACGTTGCAGTTTAGGCAGCTGCGGCGAACATATGAAAGTGATGGAGCTAAGATAGCCTTTTTTGTTCAGTTGATCTGTGGTCAAGCCTTAAACTGGGCTCAAGCAGTGTTACGAACCAACCCGGAGATTACTTATGCTGATTTTCTCTCTAAGTTTAAAAGTGTGTTTGAAAGGGGCACCGGAGCAGAGGCAGCGGGCCACCGTTTGCTGAATTTAAAACAAGGAAGACGGTGTATGGCGGACTTCTCTGTGGAGTTTTGGACACTGGTGGAGGAGACCGGATAGGGGCAGCCTGCGCTGATAAGTACCCTATTAAACAATGTTTGTGATGAACTCAAGGGCGAACTATTAATGAGGGAGCTGCCCAAGGCCCTGTCAGAGGTAATCACCTTATGTGTTAAGGTAGATGAACATTTGAGGGGGCGTCGCCGCACTAGCAACTACAGTTCCCAGAGGCCCGTGGGGCGAGCAGAGACCGCTTCCGGTGGAAGCGGAAGCAGCGATCGGGAAGTGGACCGCGGCGATGAGCATGAGCAACCTATGCAGATCGGACGCTCCCAAATTTCCCCGGAGGAAAGAGCACGCAGATGGAGGTCCGGTGAGTGCTTTTACTGCGGCCGCAAGGGCCATCTCGCCAAGGTCTGTCCAGTACGGCCAAAAGGTCTCGCCCGCCAGTAGAGAGGAGGATACGGGTGGGCGAGGTCTCCTTTTCACATGCTCCTCCACGCCTCATGCTAGCTGCTAAAGTAACTGTTCACTCTGCCTCTCACTCCCTTCAGGCGCTGATTGACTCCGGGGCAGAGCAAAACTTCATGGATGCTTCCCTGGCTCTCAAACTCAAGATTTACACACAAGCATTGCCCCACTCATTGCAGGTCACCGCGTTAAATGGTCAGCGTCTCCCCGACATAACTCACATCACTGAACCCGTGTCCCTATCTCTGTCTGGGAATCACACTGAAATGTTACAGTTTTATGTCTTTCAAGCCCCTCTCACACCCCTAGTGCTAGGATTTCCATGGTTACGCCAGCATAACCCCGTACTCGACTGGAAGAAGGAGAGGGTTCTGGGGTGGGGGGAGGAGTGTCACATGACCTGTTTAAGAGCAGCTACTCCCGGAAAAGCATCTAACTCTCAACCACACGAGCCCCCTGACCTTTCAGCCATCCCATCAGAGTATCATGATCTCAAGCAAGTGTTTTGTAAGGACCGAGCACGCTCTCTCCCTCCTCACCGCCCGTACGATTGCAGTATTGATTTGCTTCCAGGTGCACCTCTTCCCACTAGTCGCTTATACAGTCTCTCTCAACCTGAACGTGAATGCATGGAGAAGTACATTAATGAATCCTTGGCTAATGGACTGATTCGCCCCTCTTCATCCCCCGTGGCTGCCGGGTTCTTTTTTGTTACTAAGAAGGATAAAAGCCTTCGGCCATGTATTGATTTCCGGGGCCTCAATAACATCACTATTAAGAATAAATACCCTCTGCCACTCTTATCCTCCGCCTTTGAACTCCTACAGGGGGCGACCATTTTCACTAAGCTTGATCTGCGAAATGCTTACCACTTAGTCAGGATAAGAGAGGGAGACGAGTGGAAAACCGCCTTCAACACGCACCTGGGCCATTTTGAATACTTGGTCATGCCGTTTGGACTAACTAATGCTCCCGCTGTGTTTCAGGGTCTAGTCAACGATGTTCTCCGAGATTTCATCAATCGTTTTGTGTTTGTGTACCTTGACGACATCCTCATCTTCTCCCCCTCGCTCTCTGATCATGTACGCCACGTCAGACTGGTCCTGCAACGTCTCCTGGAGAATCGCCTGTTTGTTAAAGGGGAGAAGTGCGAGTTTCATGTGAGTACTGTGTCATTTTTGGGCTACATCATCGAACAGGGCGATCTAAGAACCGATCCGGCTAAGGTACAAGCAGTCTTGGACTGGCCCACTCCACCTAACCGTAAGCAGCTTCAACGGTTCCTCGGTTTTGCCAACTTTTATGGGAGATTCATCCGTGACTACAGCAAAGTTGCTCTGCCACTAACCCGTTTAACTTCCCCCAAGGTACCTTTCTGCTGGGATGATCAAGCTCAGGAGGCCTTCTCTCGGCTAAAGAAACGCTTCGCGTCGGCTCCCATCCTCTGACAACCGGATCTCAAGCGGCAGTTCATTGTAGAAGTGGACGCCTCGGATGTAGGGATCGGGGCCGTTCTCTCCCAGCAACTAGAGGGTAAGCTCCACCCTTGTGCTTACTTCTCCCGTCGTCTCTCTCCCGCAGAGCAGAACTACGACATCGGGGACAGGGTGCTGCTGGCAATCAAACTCGCCCTGGAGGAGTGGCGCCACTGGCTAGAAGGCGCAACAGAACCCTTTGTAGTATGGACTGACCACAAGAACCTTGAATACATCCGGTCGGCTACACGACTAAACGCCCGACAAGCAAGGTGGGCTCTGTTTTTTACCAGATTCTGCTTCACCATCACCTACAGGCCCGGTTCTCGGAACGTGAAACCCGATGCCCTGTCCCGCCAATTCACCTCCTCAGAGGATCCCACCCGTGAGGCTCCCATTCTCCCTCCCACATGTGTTATCGGAGCCCTGTCGTGGGAGATCGAGTCCGCCATACGGGAGGCCCAGCGGGCAGAACCGGATCCAGGGACTGGCCCCCGGGATCGCTCTTTGTTCCCACATCTGTTCGCTCACGGGTGCTTCAATGGGCCCACGGGGGAAAACTCACCTGTCATCCGGGCATTCATCGCACCGTCACCTTCATCAAGCGGTTCGCCTGGTGGCCTACTCTGGCCAAGGATGTCCAAGAATTCATCGCCGCCTGCCCAACCTGTGCCCAAAATAAACCTGTCAACCAGCCCGCTGCCGGCCTACTTCATCCCTTACCTACGCCGAGCCACCCCTGGTCCCACATTGCGGTTGACTTTGTCACTGGTTTTCTGCCGTCATCAGGTAACACAGTCATCCTCACCATTGTCGACCGTTTTTCTAAAGCTGCCCACTTTGTTGCTCTCCCAAAGCTCCCCACTGCCCTGGAGACCGCCCGGCTTCTGTCAACTCATGTGTTTCGCCTCCACGCGATCCCTGCTGAAGTGGTCTCGGACCGGGGTCCACAGTTCACCTCGCGTGTTTGGAAGGAGTTCTGCACCTCCTTGGGGGCCCAGGTCAGTCTCTCGTCAGGTTTTCATCCACAGACCAACGGTCAAGCAGAACGGGCCAACCAAGAACTCAAAGCAACTCTCCGTTGCTTGACGTCCACTAATCAGACCACCTGGAGCGAGCAACTGACGTGGGTGGAGTACGCTCACAATAGCCTTACCTCGGCAGCCACGGGCGTCTCTTCGTTCGAGGCCTCCCTGGGGTACCAACCCCCCCGTTCCCTGCTATCGAAGGTGAGCACTTTGTGCCCTCTGTTCAGCAGCACCTGCGACGGTGTCGGCCCGCATGGCGGGCCACCAGAGCTGCCCTTCTTCGCACAGCGGACCGGAACAAATGGCAGGCAGACCGCCACAGGGCCCCGGCTCCGGCCTACTCACCTGGACAGAGGGTTTGGCTCTCGACCCGGTATGTACCTCTCAGAACGGAGTCGCAAAAGCTCTCCCCCACCTTCATAGGACCGTTCGAAGTGGACTCCGTTGTTAACCCCGTTTCTGTGCGTCTCAAGCTCCCCAGGACCATGCGTATCCACAATGTGTTTCATGTTTCACAACTCAAACCCCACTGTTCCAGTCCTCTGTTTTCCCTGGAGCCCTGGACCCCTGCCCCTCACGTCTTGTATATAGTACTAACCCCACACTGTCTATACATACACTCGGTGAAGATTTGTAATAAACTATCTCTGTGTGAACGCTACCCAGGAGTCCTGCGAGTGGATCCTCTAAGCAACCCGTGACACTATAACTGTAGCTGGAATATGTTAATGAAACACACACTAAAAATAGTGAAGAGACTTCTTGATGGGTCTGTTAGCACTCTTGAGCTAATTAATTGCATTTCAAATGCTCCAAAAGGCACGAACACCACAAGTAAAGTGTACAGATACATTTCAGTGATGCTGAGCGGACAGCTAGCAGCTAAGTTAGCAACCATCACTTAAAACGGCCACGCCTTTAATCTTGTATAACTTCAAGCAGAGCTGAGGGCCAAGCTTTGAATTTTGAGTGTCTGTTAGGGCGTGTGAGTGCTTGTGGCAGGATCCAACAGAGGTCTATCTAGTGCATTACATCTATCACACTGCAATATATAACAACTACCAGACCCCTGCATAAAAGAAAAATTAGCTGAACAGATCTGCACGGCTGAGAAAAAAGCCATACGGGATATCTGAACATTTTTACAGCATAGATATGACATTAATTAAACCTCTGCTCTGTGAGTGGGTGCACATATCAAGCACACACTGGTGAGTACATTTTTTATGAAACCACAAAAAAAAAAGTGTGTCAGTCTTGCACACACAGCAGTTAAAACTTAGAATAAGCCCATTTGTGCACAGCTGACTATAACCTACCCAATATCCACAATGTTTTACCGGGCCCAAAAGCCATCATGCAACATAGTCAAGTACCATTTTGCAGCAAAGGTAATAAAGTGAATTACTACTTAATGATAACATTAAGCAGTAATTCACGTTACCCTCATATGGGTACACGGTTAAATCCTAATCTAAATGTGACTCACTGCTCAGAGGTTTTGGAAATAAATTCCCTCATAAGCAGCACCGAGATCCAAAGTATTCAAAATATCTGTGAGGTTATTCATCAGGGACAGGTTTGTGAGTTTCTTTGGTGTCCTTGTGGACCATGTTTTCAATTTCAGCAAGTTGGAGAGTCATTACTGGGATGAGGCCTCTTATCTTGGTTAAGATAGGAGCGATTCCATGGAGTGGAGCTCCCACTTTGTGCTCTTTTTATGAGCTGATATTTAACAAAACACAACGAAAAAATTGGAAATTTGTTTTTGTTCCATTGTAATAGCTTTTTACAGCTGTGACAGATATTAGCTCATTTTGAAAGACAAAGCATTTATAGCTATGCAACATCATTTGTCCATGATTCTTAGCTATTTAAGGAAAAATAATCATTGATAGTTATCATTTATTACAACTTTTCATGCAAATCATGCATCCTTTAGATAAAATGACAACAATAATATTGTAGCAGTCATTTTAATAATTTTTATATTATGTGTCTGGGTTTTTTTGCATTTGGTAGGGGGTGCTGTGAAGTCTGTCATTTGTAACACCCCCAACTTCTCTGACTTTCAGCTTTGATCTAGTTACATAAAAATTCAGCTGCATGAAGAAGAAAATTATACTTTTTGGCCATATACAGTAAGCATACTGTTTTTTTAACATTTGTAGTTTGATTTTGGGATCTGTGGGGATTTACTTGGTTTTGAACTCAGCCTCAAGTGGCCAATTGAGGAACTGCAGAGTTTCTTTGTAGTTTTTTTTTTTTTTTTTTTTTTTAAGAAAGTGGATATAAAAAGGATCCGGATGGGAGATTATAAGATAAACAAAGATTCTTTTTAAGTGTAATAAATGCAAATGCACTCTAATAGAGTCGAAAAACAAAAATACAGAGCTAGAGATGAGCACAGTAGGTGCTCTTAGAACAAGGGAAGAAAGCTAAAACTCATCAGGTCTGCAGTGCATAGCTGCCTGCCAAGCTTTTCTTAGACAATCATTGTGGAAAGGGGCTAACAGATGGATTAAGCAGATCTAGGCCTTTGATAACCCCTAGATTAAAGCAAAATTAGTTTCATACAGATTCTGTATAATAACAAAAGATGCCAATATGTAATACATTAACACAAAAGGTAAGTAAATGTGTGTGTTTGTTTCTGTATGCAGCACGTGGGCACAGAGCAGTAGTGATGGGTTCATAATCATCTTTTGTGCAGACAGGAAATGTTAATATTCGATATTTTGATTCACCGTCTAAGGCCTGTAAAAATGAGTATGCAATACAGTTGGCTTGGAAACGCCTGCTGCTCTGTCTTTCCAACAACCAGCAATGAGTAGAAGATGAAAAGATTCATCACAGCAGAGATGGCTTCCGGAGAACGAGATGAGATGAGAACGGGAACGGTGTCATTTCCTATCTCCCAGAGAAATACACAAAGCGAAGATGAATTGTTGCTGCTGGTAGCCAGTAGTGCACCAGCACAGGCTGGCGCTGAACCTGGCACGGCTCCACCGGTCTGATAGTACTACGATCTTTTTCCGGCTTCTTTAATTAAAGACGCATTACTCCCCTGACGTCTCCAACTGCACAAAGCGCGTGCTCAGACAAACTGAAGGTCAGCGAGCCTTAGATGTTTTCTGTCTAAGGCTCTGTGCTTCTTAGCAGGTCATGTAGTCCCATGAGTTCTACCCCATGTTTCACTGAGGGCTAAACAGAATTCAGAGAGGAATATTTACAAATCTGGAAGGCCAAGTTTGCCTTTCTTAAGTTTGGTGTCTTTTTTTTTTTTTTTTGTTGCAAGATCACAGTAAATCACACATGAAGGCTTCAGGCGTCAACAACAGAAAGAAGTAATGCTCATTGCTTTTCTGTTTGTTCTGCATCCATTTGTGCCTAATGCAACACAGAAGGAGCCAGTTTTTTTAATATAATGAACTGAGAACAGGGTACTCCCAGTGCTTTGTTCTTGTATTTTAGAAATGGAAAGATAAATTTCGCATGAATCGGGCCGGATGGTGGAAGGTGCCCCCTGGTCTGCTCCCTTCGCTAAGGCATTCCTAAAATATTTAATTTCCATGCATGCATGCATGTCTTTGAGAGGATTGTGGTTAGCTGCATTTATAAAGCTAAAGCCATAATAATTACTTTACTAATTTGCAGCATTTGTGCTAAACCGATAAGACAGCCTCTTTCATGGGATTCAGAGTCTGCCATCAATAATGCGAGTGCTTGGGGTAAAAGTGATTTAAAGCCCATTTCACACTTGGCTTCAAAAAGAGAGTGATGGCTGGGCATTCTCACATCCACACAGCTGCCATCATGACACATCCTTTCCACAAGCTGTGCATTTAATGCCAACAAACTAACTTGAAGCTAGACGGAGTGTCTCTCTCAAAAAGTTCTCTTGGCTTTTCTGTGTCTGTGATCGTCTTTGTTAAAATGAAAGTGGAATTGAAAATGTCAGCAGCTGTATATTGTAGCCAATCTCTATCAGCTAAACAAGGTAAGTAAATACCGCTATAAGAAATAAAAAGATTGTTTTAATTGGTGTATTTCATTTGCCACCAGAGGGTTTTTTTAGTAGCTGTTCCCGAGTGCCAACATCTGAGCCAAGGTGTTTAAATGTCAGACTGAATTAAGGAACACAAAGTCATCTCGATCACCATCTTTATCAGTTTCTATATATTGTTTTTATATATACTTATAAATCTATCGATTTTCACAGAGTCAGCATCAGAGTTACAGGTATATATATATATATATATATATATATATGTATCTATATATAGAAGGACACAAGACATATGACAGCCGTCAGATCCTGACAATCTGACCGCAAATATCATCAGCGTATTGAAGTTACACAGTAACCGTGTCACATGAGTAAATGTGTTGGGTTTTTTGTAATGTTAGGTATTGCAGTACTGCAGGATTCATACACTGAGACATCTTTCTTAGTCCCATTAATTGTTGCACACTGACAGATTTCAGTGTTGTAAAGTACAGAAATTACAAAAAGGAGAAAAAAGAAACTCAGTGAAAGTGATTTGTACTGGCTGCACTTGTGTTCATTGTGAACCGATTTTAGTAATTTGACTAGAAATGTTAAATCTATCGGCTCACTTTAAAAAAAATATCCTAATTGCCTGCATCCGTCTTGCATTGTGGGCTCTGAAAGGGAATCAAAATGCAGATTTAATGAGGTCAGCCTCAAAAATACTACATTCAAGGGCTAGATTTACTAACACTGCACCAGAGCAAAACAGTAGCCTTAAAAGGGCTACTGTTGGGATGTAATGAAGAGGTGTAGTGGCAGTTCTGGGACTGAAAGGTGGGGACACGGCAAAAAACTTTGGGAAGAGAATATTTAAATGAATTATACACACTTTATAAATTATAAATGACTTATAACTTATACCTTATACATCATTTATAGCTCCATACTCTGGGGTTAAAGTAGACCAGAATGGCATTTTTGGTGTAGAAGCACATAAGTTGAGATCGCAGTATTGCAGTACCTAGCTACAGAATCAGAGGGAGCGTAAACGGGGTAACAAAGAGGCAGGAAATTTAAAATGCAATGTTTCTAACAGCTCAATAAATCTTAGCAAACACACAGTTTCTGTGCAGTTTGCCACTCAGAGTGTCTGCTAGCTAAAGGTACAGCTGCTGCATTCTCCAGGGAGTGAACAGAATGAGAGAGAAGTTAAGTTGAAGAAAGATAAAAGAAATCCAGGGCAGGAGAGGAGAGGAAGAAGAGAAATTCTTTGCTTATTGACATTTGATGGACTTGAAATTTTAAAGCCAATCTTAGGTTTCCCCACTTTATTCATTTTCCTGTTTGGGTGCAGAGGCAAGGTCAGTCACAGTGAGGGCAACAGGAAATAGAGCTTTAAAAAGAAAGAGAGCTTTAAAAGGGTATACAGTCTTTTATTAGTATTGTTTTATTATATCAATATCAGTTAGCGTACAAAAGAACTACTTTCTACTTTTCTGCTTTGAATACATTTCAGTGTACTTTATGACTAAAGAAAAAGACATAAAGAAGATTGAATGTCTGTGCTTTTGCTATCTCTGGTTCCCTCGTTTGGTGTACTTGTTTCTGAGCCACTAATTTGCTGCACTTGGTAGGTAATAATTGAAATGAACTGACTGCATCTTTGTGTATAAAGTAGCAGGTTACTTGAGCACCCAAAGAAATTTCCGGTTCCACGGGGACATTATTTGCAGATGCACTGCCATGCTAATTTTCCTGTGACAACTGAATTTTTAATCATTTAAGCTAACTCTGTGAATGTCTTATTTTCTCTCTTGGAAAAACAAGTGTCAGAGCATTGCAATGCTTGTCGGGGACTTCTGGTAGGAGCAAATGCTAAATAGAAAATTATCGACAACTTCTTAGCCCACTAACTCATGTCACGTTGTCTATGATGTTGATCCTTAATGCTCGTAATACTTTGTTACAAATTTTTGTGGTTACTTGAGATTAGATTCTAAAATAAACAAACAAACTGAAGATAAAGTTCGGACATAGTAGATAGTGGATATATTGGACAAAGGATGTTGAAATGAGGAAAAACACAAGAGATTTGTGGATGTAAGGAGGATGGTGTCACAGATGTAAGGGATAGGGTGAGATGGAGGCAGATGATCCGCTCTGGTGACCCCTAATGGGAACACCCAAAAGAAGAAGAAGATGAGTCTAAAACAAATGTGAAATTTGTTCATTCTTTTTTTGGGAAAACTGATTAAAGTTGTTCCAGAGTCCTCCTGGACATGTTTCACAAGTCAACAGCCAACTTTCTTTAAGCGGGACTAAGCTCTTATCTGAATGAATGGGGAGAGAGCCATCGCTTTAATTTCACTGGTCACTGGGACTTGACAACTACATATATAAAATCACAACCCAAGTCTGATAAGAAAGACCCGAAGGACCCTCAATGTCATATGTTAACACACTAGATATGCATTTTTTTTTCAGCTGTGAGGAATGTAACTTAAATCTTTTTCGTCTTCTCCAAGTTAGGTGCCTAAACTTGCAGCCCAAATTTAAATGATCGAGTGATCAAGAAATTAAAAAAAGGAGTAAAACCAAAACTAAAGTGAAAACAACCACGTAGTGGCTGATAAACTTACTCCACCACAATTTTTAACCCTACATTAGAGAAAAAAACTCAATTAGATACCCCAGCCCAGGCGCAAGCACATGGCGACAGTGGGAAGGAAAAACTCTTTTTAACAGGAAGCAAGGTCTCAGAAGAACAACGCTGTTGGATAATGGTAGTATTATCAAATCTTTCCACATGTTTTGACTCTTTTGCTATTCATGGACTAATACTTTTCTATTTTCTTTTAGCATTCAGAGCCCTTTCTCCTTCAGACAATCAACTTAAACCTAACGTTCACACACTCACATAAATGCATCGGGGCAACTTTGGGTTCAGTATCTTGCTCAAGGATACATTGACAAAATAGGGAATCAAACCACCGACTTTCTGATTAGTCTGCTCTACATATGAGCCACAGCCACCCCACCCCCACCCCAAATGACAGAAAACATGAGGAAGTGAATGATGCGTCTGAATAAATGTACATGTTCTTATTGCCTTTAGCCAACAAGCCAGTGGGTCAGTGACTTTATTAACAGACTGATGGTACTCTGTGGAACACTGAACGCTGATGATCAACACAGAGCTCTGCTGATTAAAGTCCCATTCCCTCAGTCTAAGCACTAATTATCTAGACTGACATGCCACTATAGCCCCTCTCTAAGCTGAGAGGTCTTGGCACTCACTCTGTCCACTATCCCTCTGTCCTCTCGGGTAATGCACATAGGCAACACGTAATAGATATTCACCATGCAGACAATCATGCAGACAGCAGTTTTAGCAGCTTGATGTTATTTCTGCACAACAATACTTATGTTTCAGAGGTATGAAATCTAAAAAGATTGCAGTGGCCACCATAAATTATAGGATTTTGTGTGTTCATGTGTGATGCTAGGGGTGCTGCTAGCCTGCATTATTAGGGTGGACTTAGAAAGAGGTAGGCATAGTTGTGGTCTGTGTTCTCTTCTTTGAGATACATGACGCCTGACAAAAAAGCATAATATGCCAAAAATACAGACACAAGGACAGTTTATGAATTTGAATGTGCAATTTTATCACAAGCACTAGGGCCATGCATGTGCAATCTGCCCCATCAGGGTTCATTCTGGTTTAGAGTTTCGCATCAGAGCCCTTGTTTAAGAAACACGGTTGCAATCCTCACACTTTAACTGGCTGGCTAATCTTACTTTTGCCCATAGCTACTGCAGGCCTGTGTGGGGAACTGCTACCATTGCAGTTGTTTACGATGTCTCCTCTCCTCTGTGCTTGTGTTATGGGCCTAATTAGTCTTCTACAAATTAGGTTCTCACAAATTTGCAGAATCTCTAACTAATAAATTACTTTTTGCGCTACTTTGTGGGGCCTCTCAACACTAACATGTTTTAGCATCTTTTATGTTGTTTTGTTTCCATTTCACCAAGTGGAAGAGGATCTTTACAGCAAAAAACTCCCACTGTAGGCTACCTTCCCATTAGAGAACAGACCGGCAGCTACTGCTACCAGCTGGTGAGCACAGTTGCACATTTAGCAATCAAAGAGGCAGAAATTCCTCCTATAAAAGGACACGGAATATTGGATTTTGTGTGTTGTATGCAAGCAAAACTTCAAACCATTGTAATGTGAGACTAAATACAGTTAGGTCTATATATATGTGACACAATGACACACGTTGTGGTTTTTTTACCTGTTTCCTGAAACATATTCCAACTATAGTTATATAAGGGACATGGACATAATGTGTAGACTCTCAGCTTTCATTTGAGGGTATCCAGATTCAAATTGGAAGACGTGTTTAGGAGTTTCAGCTCCTCAGTGGGCAAATCCTTTATTATGTCTTTATGAATTAAGCAGATAAAAGGCCTGGAGTTGATTTGAGGTGTGGTGCTTGCATTTGGAAGATTTTGCTGTGAACATGTGACAACATGCAGTCAAAGGAGCTCTCCATGCAGGTGAAACAAGCCATCCTTCCTACTAAATACTGGACGTCTGATAGACGTGCAGATCATGTCAATACTGGCTCCGTCGGTCCATGACCAATTCTCGATAAACCTGGTCCACATTTTGGATGTCCAACCATGACCCAACCTGGACGTTAATATGATGCTTAACATTTGAACATTGGACTGGGCAATTTTTTTTTATGTCTATGACAGGTGCAGGGAATTTACATGATTAATAAATTAAATTTTTTCCCCAAATATCAACATTGTTGTTATCAGCTTCATATACACGAATATGAATTATTTATAAACAAACACAATTTATTATATTTTAGGCTATTGATTTATGGAGTACTTTTTCTTTTTGCAAATGAACATATTTTATTTTCAGTTATTTATTTAATTTGTCAAATTATTTTTGAGTCCCTAAAATGAAGGGTTTGTGTTAAAAAATGCTTTAATTCCTCATATTTTATGCAATATTTTTGTTCTGCCCATTGAATTAAAGCTGAAAGTCTGCACTTCAACTGCATCTGAGTTGTTTCATTTAAAATTAATTGTGGTAACGTACAGAACCAGAATTAGGAAAAAGTTATGGACCTAACTTAAGACTGTTTAGATTCAAAATAGAAACGTCAGATTGACCTTAAACCTTACTTTAAAACACAGGTATTGTAACAAAAACACAATGAAAGACAATGGAATATATTTGTCATGGTCCCAGGTCTTAGCCTGTGGCCCCAATTGTTAAATAATGTGTGATTAGGATGAAAATAATCTGTTTATCCACTTTTTAACTTCCACAGATGATGTATTCTAGCTCACTTTTATCCTGGTTGTTCAGAAAAGAACTGGATAGGATCACTCTTATCCAGGTACAGACTTTTAAGGATTACCAAAACAGGATTAGCAGTACAGAATCCCTCTCTTAGAATTTTGAGGTGAAAAATAAATGTAATCCGTTTGCAATAAGACTGTAGCCTGATAACATGAAGCACTGTGAATACTTTCTGCATGGACTGTAATTAATATTGCATGCAGGGGTATCAATATTCTCAAGTAATAAAGTAAACACATAAAACAATAAAACATTTTTGGACATAATGATGAGAACAGCATGTAGTACAGCAAACGGGGGGTAATATTAAGTGCTTTTATTTCAATTTATTTAATATTCAGTCCACTGACCTGTCTGACTAATAAACATCAACAAAATTTACATTATTTACAGAAACATTGTGGACATTTTAAGGCATCCTGAAATCATCTCATTGAATAATGTCAAAGAAGAGAAAAATGAAGACTGTTTCGAATTCTTCAGATGTGCTTTAAGGAACTGGATTTCAAGTCGCTTTAGTCTGCTGCATAAATATAAGTTTTCCTGTAAGTAATCCAGTCTTTCCTTTGAACAAACAGATTTTAGGATTAGATCCTATCAGTTTAGATGAATCCTGCCAGATTACTCAGAACAACTGAGCACTGAGTTTTGAGCACTTAAAAAAGCCACTGAGTTACTGTTTAACATTCTGTTTGGTTCATACATTTATTGTTACATTTCATTTTCATGTTCTTACTCAGTATCTCTGTTAGGAGTCTTTAAGTGTGGTAACTTGTTTCCTAGAGTTTCATTAGTTACTTCCTGTTTTATTTTGATGAGTCCTTTGTTGCAAGTGCTTTGCTTTTAGTTTTACTTCTCCTGTCTTTTTATTCTTAATTATTTTCAGTTAGTTAGTTCCTTGCTATCCAGCTGTTTCTGTTCCCTCTCCTGACATTTGCCCTCACTGTATTCCTGTGTGTAAATATATATACCCCTGCGTAAGGTGGACTTCCACACACACAATGGTTGTGCTCACAGATTTCATTTTTTACTATTAAGTGCACATATAACGGCCCACAGTCTTTTCGGCGGGCTCCCCTCATGCATGCTGGTCTCTTGCTTCACTATAAGGGAAAAGAGACTGTCATCAGTTCAAACGCCACCAGCTGTGGTCTCATCTGCCTCCCCTTGAGCTCACAGCACCACCCCTCCCCTATAGCTGAGCCAGGGACCACACCTCCGCCACACCCTAGCTGTGTCCCAATTCTGGGTCTGCATCCTTTGGAGGACGCAGCCCACGTAGACCGCGAAGGCCGGGTCCTCCTAAGGATGCAGACCCTGAATTGGGACACAGCTCCTGTCTTTCAGTTGAGCCTTCTTGTGAGTTACCTGGATTTGGATACTTTTATTTTGGTGTCTTTGTGCCTCTGTTTTGGGACATCTTCCTTTTTGTTATTGAAATCTGCCTCTCAGCATCTTGGTTTTCGCTTCAGTGCGCTTCACAACGTGCAAATATTTCCATTAAATTTATGATATGCCAGTGTTTTATTTGTTAGGGCTGAAACTAACAATTATCTGGATAACAGATAAGCCTGACAGTTACTTTCTTAATTAACTGATTTATCATGTTTTGAAAGTGAACATTTATTATTAAGTTCACATTCATGCATGACAAAGACAAATTCTCATATTTAAAATACCATAATTCAAAAGATCCTTCATTCAAATGGTTGATTTTTCTGTTCCTCAGTTATTCAATTAGCTGCTTAATGTCCAAAAGTAAGGTTTTCACCATGTGTGGCTTTTCTTAAGTGGCTGTAGCCAACTAAATAAATAAGATGTTTTGGTACCTATCGCTTTTTAAAAACATCTTTGTGGAAAAATAAAAATAACCAAATGATTTGATCTGTAAAATATAGCCTCAGTTGGAAAGACACGTGAGATTAGATAAGGGACTGTCCAAGCGGGAATCAACAGCAGACATCAACCTGGGATGTTAATTGAATGACCTCACAAATGCAATACCCAGGCCCATCAGTGTCTGGGCTGCCCTGAGCTATGTCAGGCAGACATGATATCACATCTTCAGGCTGGGCTGTGTTAGAACCCACACAAAACATTCTGACTTTATCTTACCTGGAAAGCAATAATAACTTCCAGGATTTTAGTTATAGAAACAACAGACCATCTGCGCTTATATCAAATAGATGATCACAGAGACCTGTAAGGAAGAGACAAGCAGAAAGACTGTCTTTCTGTAATTAGATTATGTTTACTCGGGCTGATTAAGTTTGGTTCCTGCAGGCATCAGCCTTGTTGTACGTCTTGTAGCTCAGACTTGTTTTTCCTCAGCTTCTCAGGCAGTACTATACAGCACCATGTAGCTAGTGTCTGTGGAGGCACCATCCTCTAAGATAAAAGAAAGTTTATTCTTCATCTCCTTGAACCAGAGTTTCCCCCTGATGGAAAATATGTGAGCCTTTGAAGGTGAATGTTTCATCAGACAATAAGATGAAAGGGCGTCAGGCCCAATGGCAGAAATGAGCTGATATTCCTGGACATGTCAGAATCTGTTACAGGTTGAAAGGACACAGAGACACTTCGTAATCCGGTTAGACATCCATTATTCCCTCGCGGGGACATGGCACCAACACAAAGGAAGAAATCACCGTGTAAGCTTGATGATTTGTAACTTGTTTTGAAAAGCGCTAAATAAATAAATGTATTATTAATTAGAGGAGCTTGTCTTTGGTGGTGTAGGAGTGTGCAGTGTGAGTTAGCAGGGGTATAGGCATCTATAACATCTAAAATGCACAGTCTTTCCATTTAAATGGGGCCTACTGGAATCTGTAAGCAATCTGTGTGAATTAACTGGTTTAATAAAGTATTTAATACAAATATGAATGTGAATTAGCTGAAATATGCCAGTAAACACTTACGCTTTAATTGGCTTTGTAGCCTAAATAAAACATCTTCTTTCAGCTCCTCCTGTCAGGATTCACCAGAGCAGATCATCCGTTTCCATCGCTTCCCGATCTCTGCATCGTCCTGCTGACCAATAGGGTTATCAGTAATCTGGGCATTGACCAGTCCGGTATAGAAATCCAATTTATGATCGGCATATTTAGCTTAGGTTTAAAACTGGATGCTCTTCCTGACACAAATCCTCATTTATCCAGACTTGGCACAGAATTATCAAGCCTGTGCATGAGCCCCCAGTGGCTGCTTTATTATTATATTCTACTGCATTACCTAAATAAAACAGTAGTATATAATAATCCTTTTCCCATTTCAATATGTTTTATATTAAACCAACTCTATTTTCCCCACCCTAAACATAAATACAGATAATGTATGTAATGAGTCATTATATTGGTCTGGCATTCAGTTCTATGAACATAAACAAAAGAAAAATATTGTATAAAATATAAAGGAAAACTTTAAACTCCTCATCCTCAAGTCCCTCTCAGCAGCATTTCCTCCACATCCCTGCTGGACATGAGGCTGGTATATGCTTCATCTCATTAAAAACAGCCAACGCTGTCATTTATTCAGCAAATGTTAGGAGGGCTCAGGACATATACTGCACCAAGGGATAGAAATAATGAGTATGGTAAGAAGAAAATGTGTGAGAGCATGTGAATCTGCGCATCCTGCAGTTAATGCTGAAAAATGTGGCCGAGGACAAGAGTGGGCTTTCCTGTTTTTTCCACTTTTTTCCACGTTTAGCTTTTGATGACGATCCTAATTAGAGCAGCAACAGGTGATTATTTCCTTTGATATTTTTGAATCAATGAGTTCAATCCCCGAAACCTCAAACGTTGTAGAAAAATGGCCAACAGAATTTTTCCTCTTGCCAAAAAGCTGTGATTTAGAGCCATGGTAAGAGATGCTAGAGATGAGTTTTGTATTATCAACTACAACATGAGATGGTTTAAAATACAGCACAGACTTCCTGTTCACCATTACTATAGAAAGAAATAATAATGTATATGACTGGATATGACATATCCTCCAATCACTGTCGAGCTGGTAATGTTTCAAACATATACTACTGACATGAACAACTCTAAATATAGACATAATGAGGTAGTGATTAGATCATTACATGATAATATGCAGAGAATTAGAATCTGGCAGCTTGTAGTACATGTGGTGAATCTCATTGGACTCACCTTCATTATAGCTGAGTGAAAGGACAGAGGCTCATTGTGCGCAGATGCCCCATTTGTTGACTGAAGGCTATCTCTTTCATTGTTTGTATGTTTAAACTGGTTAGTTTGAAACAAAAAAAAACCTTTTCTGTTTCTTCAGAGTTCTAGAAAATGGCAAATGCAAGTCATATATTTACACTTCACTTATATCCTTAGACAATTATCCGGCTCGTTTTTGGGCCTCATTTATGCTTGCTGCGTTTATCACGTCACAACTGCCTGCAGCCAGGTTGGAGGCATGAGTGTATGACAGTGTTGCTCTTCAAAGATAATCCACATACAGGGGGAGATGTTGCAAAAACAATGTCTTTGCCTTCTTTTAAACCTCTTCCAAATGAGCGTTGATCATTCAGGAGAAAACTGCAATGAGCCTACCACACCTTTAAGCGCCAGTATACAAGGTGATAAACCAACACAGAGACTGCAAACCAAGATATATGTATCGCTACATTGCTAATGTTGTCTCTGTGTTATTTGGTGCTGACCAGCAGTCAATTTCTCAGTCACACTGGAATAAAACTAGAACAGCAATCTGCTTGTGACCAGTAAAAGTTGCCCAGTGACTGTACTGGATTTTTTCATTTTCAGGGACCCACTGCAAAGAACTTGCCACCTAGAGGTTGAGTTTGCAACACTCTCAATCACTGGGTGACCACTGCTGTGTAATTTGACAACATGTTGCAATCAGTCCAAGTCCGTGACACATTTCTTTGCATTTGGAGGCTCGACTCAACTGGTTATATTCCTTCATAAAAGAAAGTTTTCTGAGCTTACTGTCGTCCTGCAGTTACATCGCCGACTGCAGCAGATATTTCTGTTTCAAATCTATGAAGTCCTGGCTGAACTCTGAATGGAAGCAGTTAATGTGAATTTCTGTGTATGCAGACAGCAATGTATTTGCGATTTTTGCTGATTTATCACAGTTGATCAGTTAATATAATTGCTAGCTTGACCCCATGCAATGGCAATCTGATAGCAAACTGTGTCCAGCTTATTATTATAAGCGCACCAAAGATACTCTGAAGACAACAATTGCATGCGAGTGGTTGCACACCTGTCCCCAGTCTTTGAAACAACCATTTCAAAGGGAATGAGTGTGCAAGTTCATTGCACACAGTCACAGTAGTTTTGGTCATGAGGTGGTCTCCAACCATTGTTTCCCCTATTGTGACTGTAGAATAAAGTGGAATTTGGCAGGTGAGGGAAACATAAGATAGAGGAAAGCAATGCAGCAGAAATTAAGTCACAAAATCATTTGTATTGAGCCTTAGAATGTATTTATGTGTGCAGACTGTGAGCAGGTAAGCTTTTTATAGGTTTTAACCAAACGCAATCTACAGTTTATAAGCAGCTGTTACATAAACCATCAGGGCTTTGTTCCAACCCCTAGCCAACATAAATCTAGAATTACAGTGGAATTTGGCAAGTCAAACTAAACAGCATCATCAGCTTAAATTTAAATACATATGACCACTACTCTTAAATTAACCTGAAAAGCAAAAAAAAGCTTATCACTTATTATCATTAACTGTGCTTTTAAAGACAATCTGCTATACAAAACGACTTCAGCAAAACATGTTCAGATTCTTTAAACAGTTTTCTCTCCTGTCCTCCCTTTTTAAATGTCTCCCCATCTCTGAGGATGATGTTATCACACATTAACATTTTTATTCCAGCAAAAAACTAAACAAATGAAAAACTTCCACAGTATCTTTGGTTAGCAGACAAATTACGATCCAAACTACACAGAAACAGCCTACGGTGTAGGTGGAATGGTGGGGTGACTTTGCCTTCTGACTTGTTGAGATCTCCATGGCATCAACTGGGAGCAAGGCCAGGGTCCCACTGTTCTGGGTCATTACAGACCACTTTAGCCCCTGGTCTATGCAACAGGTGAAGTTCTAAGACGATTCCAAAATGATGTGCTAAAACACAAAGCCACATAAAGTCACATAATTGTCTTTACTAGGTGCACAGTTCACATTAAATATATTCTAATGATGGCATAAAAATTTTGATTAGAGCAACTTTAAACTCACAGAATAAGCACAAATTGTACAGACATAACTTAAGAAAGATGAATCTAGCCTAAAACGATGGTTTTCTCTCGTCCAGCAATCTTGTTGCTGCTTTTGTCTGATGTTCACACAAATCTGGCGCTCAATTCAGAAAAGCCATAAAACTTAAATGCACGCTATTCATCATAGCAAAACCAAAAAATGACACTTCTATTGATTCTCAAAGAAAACTTTAAGTCATAATATTCCTTTTGAAGACATACGGAATATTCAAGACACAAAATCCTAAATATTTAAGAGAAAAATGTTTTCTCTGCAAAGTGTGCTCTGTAAACTTTTGTCCTTGACTAATTTGAAGCCTATTTTTCTTTTCAAATCTAAATGCCACCAGGCAAAATTTCCATCCACATTTTTAAATTGTTTTCTAATGAAATATGAATCGTCTCATTCTGCTCATAGAATTTCTGCACACCTGTAAGTACACTGTAGTCGCAAACATGTACCTTGACAGTTCTTTTACTGTATCAACTAAAGTGTAAGCTGCTGTGATGGGATACGCCAGTGATATAACAAAACCTGTTGGAAAATTGGAAGGTCACAAAAAACTGATATTGAACAAGCACAAGGTCTGGATCGCTCAAGAATTTCTTTAGATAAAACTCTAAATATATAAATATATGTAGCTTTATTTCTGGTTCCTCTGCTTTTTAAAAAAAATAAAATAAAACCCTCTCCAAACCCCTGGCCAACATCATCGCCATAGAGGAAATATATCAGAAGAACAGGCCTGCTTTCTCTGAACCAGCAATCATAACACAGTGAAATATGTTGGCTCCAAGGCCAAGGGCCAAATTACATTTTTTCTTACCCCTGATCATTTAATTAATTCACCTGACACTATGCTCTGTGCTTTGTTTTCCCCCCTCCACCTCTTGTCTATGTCTTATTGTGTTTTTCTTGTTCATCTGTGAGGAAATGCATCTCCATTTGTTTTGTGTGATTGAGGAGGATGATGCAGGTGAGTCAGTGCAGCCTTCGGTTAAAGCGGGAATCTAGCACAGCTGGTATGCCGCTCACCCATAATGAATGAACGTGACAAGATCTGAGAGTGAAATGTTTTGTCATGTGCCAGACCCCGAGAGGCACTTTGAGGAAGGGGCAATTTAAAGATATCCATGTGGCTCTGTAATTGTTGAGGGATATTAAGAACACTTCAAATCACTGACAGTTACACAGTCAGCCCCCCACAACTCTTACCCTCTGCCTTCCCTGTGTGAGTAATGTGAGATAGTGACTCACAGGTTATAATCAAAGATAGCTGGCATCCTCTTTCAGTGGACCAGAAGCAATCAGAAGTGTTGCCAAACTCTCTCTGAGGGGCCAAGAACTCAACTAATTTTGATCCTTTGCAAACAGCAGTAATGGGACACAAAGCCTTTTACAGCAAAGGGCATATCTTCTTTCAGTAAGCAAAGAAGTAGGTGATAAACATGAGAGCAGTGGTGCTTATCTCAAGGAAGAGAACTTGACATGACTGAGTCAGTGAGTAGAACTTTGGATCATTTCTTCAAGTACACAGAAGAGTTAAACTTACAATAAATGCTATGGTAGCTTTCTCATTCTGTTAGCATTTAAAACTTCACAAGTGCCTGACTAGACAACATTTTTCATTATTGTTCTTTAAACATATAAACACCAAACAACGCCACAACATAACAAAAATTACTGTCAGTCTCTCACATTGTTGTGGAGGAATTTTGGCTTGCTTGTCTTTAAATTGTTGCTTCAGTTCATTGAGGTCTGCATGCATTTGTTCATGCACAGCTCTCTTAAAATCCCACTACATCGTTATGAGGTCTGGACTTTGACTAGACCATTGCAACACCTGGATTCTTTTCTTTTTCAGCCATTTGCTGTAGTCCAAATCATCAGCTCCACCACCATGCTTGACTGCTGGTATGAGGTGTGTGACCTCATATGTTATATTTGGTTTTCTGCAAATGCGGTGATATGCATTAACACCAAACATCTCCCCTTGCTGTCAAAGTTGTTCTTAAAGTCTTTTTCATTTGTTCAGATGCATCTTTGCAATCCTAAGCTGTGCTGCCATGTTCTTTTTTGAGAGAAACTTTGTCCTGGCAAGGCTCCCAAACAAACCATAACTGTTCAGTCTTTTTTTTAACATGTTAACTGAGTCCTGCAGAGCCTGAGATGTAGCTTTTGGGTTTTTGCAGTTTTTCTGAGCATTGCACAGTTTCATTGTTGAGTGAATTTACTAGGACCTCCACTTGTGAAAAGATTGCCAAATGACTTGAATGTTTTCCACTTGTGAATAATCTTTCTCACTGTAGAATAATAGACTTTGAATTGTTTGGAAATGGCCTCACAAATCTTCCCAGATTAATGGGTAGCAACAAATGTTTCTCTAAGGTCATTGCTGATATCATTTCTCTTTGATACTGTGTTACATATTTAAATGCTCCAGACAAGCAAACTGCCAAAAAACCTGATCAAATAATCAACAAGCAAGGGAAGCAAAGAACAGAACTATGAATAATCCTAAAACAAAGAACATAAATAAAACCAGAAAAGCATTCAAAGCAAATCCACCAAGACAAGAAAAATCAGAGTCCAAAACAAAAGTTTAGGAGGCCGGTCACGTGGCCAGCAGCAGAAGTGACTCAGTTAAGGAGGCCGGCCGTGTGGCCGGCAACAGCAACAAAACAGTTCAGGTGGCCCACTATGAGGCCAGTGACAGAGACAAAACAGTTCTACAGGCTGACCGCAGGGCCAGCGTCGGGCCAGCGTCGGAGCAGTTCTGGAGGCCATCTGCAGGGCCAGCGGCATCTCACGGCGGAAAAGCGCAGATGATGGAGCTTGGCAGATGGCCGGCAATGGCATGCCATGCAGGACGTGGCTGGGCAGGATGTCCCAGCTATGCAGGACGTGGCTGGGCAGGATGTCCCACCTATGCAGGACGTGGCTTGGCAGGACATTGTGTCCATGGAGGAAGTGGCTTGGCAGGATGTGCAATTTGTGGCTTGGAAGGACGTGTAGGCTTGGCAGCAGCGTTGGCCTCTGGCTCTGGCTTAGCAGGTCCAGAAAGCACCCAGACCTCCAGCTTGGCCTGAGAAGTGGCAGGTGCAGACAGCGTGATTACCTCTGGCTGAGAAGTGGCTGGGCCAGACGGAGAGACAACCTCTTGCTGAGACAAAGCTAGCTGGGGGTGCACAGGGCTCACAGCAAGCTCCACTGGCTTGGTCCCTGTAGCTGATAACAGTGGTGTGGAGGCCACAGGAGGCTTGGTGGGCTCAGCAGAACCCCCAGCTGACACACTCTGGCTTAATAACATCCAGGGGAACCCTTGCAAGCCTACCCAGAGGCTGAGCCACCAGCTCTGAGTAGCCTCTGGGCCCTGGGCAGAGTTTTAGTCTCTGGAATAAAGTCTTTCACACTGCTAAACACAGTGTCAATGGAGATTAGATTAGGAGCAGAAAAAAACAAGGGGTGTCAAACCTGCAGCACATTTAACCGTCTGATTGAGATAGCCGAGAGGCCAAAAGATTTCCCAAGCAGAGACATACGAGGAGCAGTGAAATTACAATACTCAGACTTTCTATAAAGGCTTAGTTCAGGAACAAAACCTTGGCTCTCTCCTCCTCTGAGGAGAAAAATCAGCCGGCATGATTTAATCAGGAGCTGGCTGGCCCAGAAACACAAAACTGACTGTTATTAAGTTCCGGCGAGTACCGGAGTTGTAGTGATGGCCAGCTCCTCATCCCCCAACTACATTCTGAGGCAGAGGAGGAGTAGTTGATGTGTACAACGTGAACATGCTTGCCCACTGCTGTGGTGGTGACGTGGACATGGACGTGCTAGAGGAGATCATGAGAAGCGCCAGTTCCCGGGCCTGCAGCACCTCTTTTACCTCTGTTACAGCGCTGATTACTGCAGATGAGTCTGGGAACTGGAAGAGGCTGGGATTCCTCCTCAGAAGAGCTATAGCTGTGTTGACCATAATTCCAATGCTCCCTAGATCAGGAGCCTTGAGAGCATGTCTGAAGATCTTGTGGATCATTTCCTTACAACACTCTAGCAAGGCTGAGTCCACTTGGTCCATAGCCTGGTTGCGTTCTTCTGTCATGGTGGACTGTGTTGCAGGCAAGGGTAGGACCCAAATGCAGGGCTCCAAGACAAAGGGAAGTAATGGGAAACAGTCAGGAACACAGCTGGGAGTAATCAGACATGACGAAACAGAGAGAAAGCAAAACTGAGAACACAGAACAAGAGACGATCAAAAAACAGGACGCAAGAAAGACATATTAAGACGTGAACTGACTGAACACAGGGAACAGAGGGAGCAAGAGGTACGACGGGGAAACAGATGAATAGACACAGAGACAGAACTAAACGTGCAGGAGAGTCATGACACACTACACAAGGAATATGGACACAGCGGAAGCAAAGAACAGAACCATGAAAAATACTAAATCAAAGAATGTAAATAAAAAAAGAAAAATGCAAAAATAATGGGTCACCAACCCAGGACCATGACAAATACAACACAAAACAGGTGCACAACAATATGAACCAAAACCAGGGACATAAACTGAACTTTAGAATATTACAGAAACCGTAATCCAAAAACTCCAAAACATAAACCCTCGGTCCTTGACCCAGGGCCACGACAAGTTGATTAGCAGCAACTGGCTCCTACTTACCCTCTTGATTTCTATGACAGCAGTAAGCATACACATAACAGGACTAGAGTCCTGTGAAAACTTGTTCATGTGATTGTACATGGTTTGAGTCAGGATTTATCTCTGCAATAGGTGGACTGTGGCTCAAGCAAATCAGCTTTCTTTCTGACATGCTGTGAAATGTGTAGCAATCTATAGTGCCCCCTGCATACCTGGAAAGGTGGTTCTCAGGTTTGATAGCAGTCTGAGCCATAGCGCAGAGAAAAAAAACAAAACTGCCAAATCCCCCCTGCAGTTCCTCAACTATCTGCTCTCTTCAGGCATCCAATATTTCAGAAGACGGTGAAAGTAAATTGCTAAAGGTGGATACACTGGTACAGGCAACAGTGGCAAGAGGTGTGGACAGTATAGATATGCAACATGAGGAGAAAAGGTGGAAAATCCCCAAACGGCTCCAAAAAAAATTCCCCATCTGTATACTCTCAGCCCAGAATAAATCTCAGCAATTTCTATGACTTTTATGACTTTTTTTTTTCATACTTTTAAGTAATTTGCATTTTCATCTCTTGCAAGGATTCTACATTATGGGATCAAAGTCCCACTTTAACTCATGAGTGGTTAAGATGGAAAATAAAATTCCCAGCACTCCTGTATGTAGCTGTTCACGATAACCGCAATTAGCAAACGGTAAAAAGGTCAACACAGAAATAATTGCTCAGTTTGATTTGTATATATATAGTCTTCTACTGAAATGTGAGTCAGAAGACGATAGAATTCTGTATTTGTATTCAATTAATTCTGCATGTCTTGCACTCATTCCTATGCAGCCTCCACAGAGCTGTCAAAACCCTGGTGCTCAAAATAGCACTCAAGCTATTTGCCTGTCACCCAACAGCTCAAATCTGTGAAACTATAAAATTAAAACTAAACATGAACACTTCTCTGTCACATGCTACACTTACTTTGTACCATAGCTCAACTTCACCCATTGTGTGCACGCTGGGATTCAGAACATGCATCTTTTTTCTTCTTTTGTTACCTAAACTCAAAGGAGTTGAGGAGTTGCTCGTAATATTTGTTTCTCTACTAGAAACAGTGCACTATGCGTCTCATTGGATGCAGTCTCAGATCACATCACACATAAACACATCCAGTTTATACCAATAAATATGCCATTGGGAGTTTTACTATTACAATTAAATCAGTTTTCAAATATCTCTGAGAGAATCAAATTTGAAAAACAGCACTGATCTGTGTTCATATGACAGTCTCAGTTCGGCTGAGGCTCTTTCTCCATTAATCTCCAAGGATGAAAATCTCCTTGTGCAGCTGTTGCTGTCATGCAATGTATCAGTGTTGGTGTTTAGTCACGCTTTTTAGTATATCTCCTCAATCTCTCCTCAATATCTGGATTGTGTATTAAAAATCATTTGCATCAAATAGTAATCAGTCATTTGAATTTTAAATCCTTCTTACACACAGGGTCTTTAATAATCAGGCTCCATCTTTTTTTAAAGACCTCTGTAAAGACTGCCGTTGTGATTTGGCACGATATAAATAAAAAATTAGTTGAACTTGAGTAATTTTAAAGCACTGTGTAATATTGCGCTGAAAACACATGGTTTAAAGAAAGAACTGTTTTGCTGAGCTAGACTACACTGAACCTGTGTCTATGCTGAAGCAGCCTTTCTGACAGTGTCCTTTAGTAGTATATAGTGTAAGCCTGAAGGCAGATTAATTTAAAAATCTCACCTGCTCTAAATCAATATTGTGAAATGAGAACCAGCAGGTCTCACCTGGCCTGCAGGTTCTACATCTCCACAAGCATCTAGGAACATTTCAATAAAAGTATTAACTGACCTTGTATTTGAAATCTACATGATTATCTTTCTTGACAATATGCTGTTGGCTAGCTGGCTCAAGTTGAAACAAATTATCTCCCCCAAAATGTTGAATAACTAAAAAGAAACATGTAGAGCAAGAGCAATACTTGTACATCAGAGAAACTGTACTCGGTCTTAAAGAACATCGCTCCAGTTTTAAAGTCGTTACTCTCACAGTGAAGAATAAACAGAAAGCCACTGTGGAAAGTGAAAATTACCTAAAGCTTTTGACTTACAATACCAGAATGATGAAGATTATACTGCGCAAAGGCATTACCTACCTGCTTGTTTCTGTTTTATGTGTGCTTTAGCATTTTGACAGTGGTTGACGTCGTTTTCTCACATAAAAAAATGTATTAAGCACTCACATGTGGACAGAGATATATGTCAAAACCAAACACTACCTAGGAATTACAACACAACTAATAATCTGTCTTTCTAACAGAACTTTCTTTTCTTTTCTATACTTCGGGAAAGTTTGTTAAGGAGGAAGAGTAGGAGCCAGAACTAAGCAGGAGTCAGTGATAACAGTTATGACACTGATTTGTTCAGACACAACATGAAAGAAGACCCTGCGTTTGAGCTGGGTTGCAATGCGGCTTGCAGAGGCAGCGCCAGCTAAAGGCAGGCTAAAGCTACCTAAACATGAAGGCATGTTTGAGGTGTGCCAACTGAATGCACAGTAAGGTATCATGTGAGCCTTTAGTTGATGTGGGCTGTCTAAGATTTGTTATCATCAAATCTCCCAGAATTGCAAGTTGAAGTTGATTACAGTAAGTTAAGTTTATTCAATCTCAAACTGGATCATTGTTTTTTGTTTTTTTTCTTCTATGTTGTTCAATGAGCAGCTGGTTTTTTTATAAGTGAGTTTGGCTCACTACTTACTTCAGCTCTGCAACACAGTGAGAACAGAAAAGCACACTAATAAAAATGTGTCTATCAAAGTGATTTGATGATTGACTTTGCAAGCTGTATTAAATAAGCAGTTAAATTAGTTTGCCGAGGTTTAATGTACACATGTATATGCGTTATTTTCGAGCTATAATTTATAGTTTGTAGATTACAATGTTTGTGTTTGAAATGCTATTTGTCTTCTGTTACTGACAGTTTTTGCCGACATATGAAAAAATAAGTATTAGAGGAGAACGGAGATAACGGTTGCTTCAGTGAGGATGCAAGAGTGCATTTCTTTGTTACCTAGGAAACTACAACACAGCTAACAGCACTTTTCATTCACAGAGTGGATAGGTGCTCATGTGGAGGTCAGTCATGGTTATCACTTTATCTGATTTTAGTGTTACAGTAGTTGCTTTACTTTTCACACATCTACACTATTAAGAGAAAAGAAGAGACTGTTGGAAATTTAAATATCCATCCTGTGTGGCTTTTGCAGCCTGGAGATAAAACATACAAGACAATGTGCTCAGACCTCTACAGATGTTGCAGTTTGGAGTTATATAAGAGCACAGCTAACACAATCACAAACTGAGACCGACAAACCTGCATCTCCTTTAGGAAAATGACTTTCATATGATTTTTCTATATTGTTTAAAATGTTTTGGGCTTTTATATCTTTTAAAATTGAAGGACATAGGTAGTTTACCAAGGAAAATTAAAAGCTGTTTTTGCATCTCATATACATCAAAGTAAGCAACAAAGTACTGGCATGTTTAATAATTATTATTGGCAGATTTATCTAAATTGGGGAAGGAGTATATTTTCATTTATTAACTGAAAATGAAACACATCTAATTAAATGTTTAATTACAACCAAATAACTTAGTTGACTGAGACACACCAATGCAGAACTGACAGGCAAAATGCTTCGCTTTGACGGACAAAACCCCAACAAACAGCAACAGCGTGTATTTATCACAGTAGTATTATATTCATTTTTATTTTATTAGCACATATTAATAGCATTTTTCAATAAATAGTACATTAAAGGAAACTGGAGGAAAAATAATGAATTAACATTCAACATAGCCATGTCATGATCCCCTTTGTAACCTTGCATTTTCTGTTTGATATGTTCCATTTGAATTTGTTGTAGTTTTTAAATATTACATTTGCTTTGGTTAGGTTTCCATTCAGATTTTTTATTCATCATTTTCTTTGTTATTCTCTGGTTTTCTGGCCTTCGTATGTTCCCCAGGCCTAGTCTGTCCTTCTGTCATATCTTCCGTGTTTAGCCTTTGTGCTTACTTTGGCCTGTCAGGTTCATGTGTTAGTCCCAGTCTTGCTTTGCTTCCCTGTTGCTCATTAACTGATGCATTCACATTCACGTGCCTTGTTTTCCCCAGATGTGTCTCTTTCCCTGACTACCTCATGTCTATTGAAGTCCTCAGTTTCCTTCTGTTCTTTGTCACATCGTTGTCATTCCCTCCTCGTGTGTGCCCTGTTTTTGCTGCAAGCTCTAGTTTAAGTTCAGGCTGTTTCTTGTCGTTTTGTATTTTGTTTCCTGAGCCCCAGCAGCTTTTTAAGTTCTGTTAAGCCTGTCTGCCAATTCCTGCATTTTGGGTAAACTCTCTGCCTGCCACACACTTTCCCATGACAAGCCAGGCTTTCTTTGCATTTGCTGGCTCAACAAAACCTTCTCACCTGTAGACAACTCACTGTTTCATTTTGGTCCCAACTGTCCTAATGTGCACACCACACACTGGTCCTTATTCCTGCGCAAGCAGATTACTGTGGGGTATAAAACCGAGCTTTTCAACAAGACACTGTCACAAAAGGGCTGCTATGATCGATCCAGCCAACTACTCCCACCTCTAATCGAAGGACAGGCTGTAAGGTTGCAGACCCCACAGGGTTACGATTGCACAGGTGTGGTGAAAGAGCTGTGTAAAGAGCCTCGATCCTACTTCATTTATTCTGATGGGATGATGTACAGGAGAAATTGTAGACACATAGACCTACACAGACGCAGCAGAGCCTGCTGCTGCTCAAAAAGTCACTGATCATCAATACAGTGAGCCTGAATCTGTGGATCAAAGTAATGATATAGACAAGTTTAAGGACATCACACTGAATTTTATTTCTTGTGCTGTGATTATTCCAAGTTTCTCTTGTGTATAAGGATCCACCAATTTTAAATCTAAGCTTACCACTCCATAGAAACAGCAGATAAGATAGTCATTATATGTTTAGGTTTAATTTGTATTTCAAATATCTTTATTAAGTCGATTGATCCTGCGGTTGAAATTAATGTTTCAGGTTTTACATTTAGGGATCATTTGTAGCATAGGTGGGAGGACACAGGACTATTAGATCAGAAAGTGTTCATATTATACATATAGTCTATGATATCATTAGGAAAAACACTAAAATCATTTCACTACAGAAAGCAGAAAATCACTTCATCTGTCTTCACTGTTGAATCATATGGCCACAACTAAATGATCTCCTTTGAGAACTAGCAGACATCAATGCGACACGCATGTTAGTCAAGGTCACCCTGGTCCCAGTCTTTATATTCTTTCAAGTGATAATTTGTGAAATTACTGCTAAGACGCACAGTAAAAGAACATGACATTAGCTATTGAGATCATAACTTCAAGTGAAAAGAACTTTATTGAATTAGCATTTGGAAAGAGAGATATTCTATTTTCCCCTGTATTTTTGAACCAGTACTTAGATGAGCTGCATCTTAAGAATTAAAACCTCTGGCTTTGAAATTTAGTTATACTCTTTAATTTTTGAGGTAAGTGACGTGTCCCCGTGGTTCTAAAAAAAAAAAAAAAAAATTAAAGATATGTCACATCAGAGCTGACGTAGGGTTCTAAAAACTACACACGACTATATATCCATGATCTCGTTCTCATTCTTTACCACAGGTCAGGGTGGAACATAAATCAATAGCTTTGCTTTCATGCTCTGCTCTCTCTTCACTGCAGCAGCACCCACATTACTGCAGATGCTGCACCAGCCTGTTTATCAGTATCCTGTTCTACTTGCCCTAAACTTGTGAACATGACCCCAAATACTTAAACTTTGCACCTTGGGACAGCAGCTTGTGCCTGACCTTTGAGTGCACTCCATCCCTCTCCAGCTGACAATCATGGCCTTAGAATTTAAGGTGCAGATTCTAATCTCATCCACACTGCCACAAACTGCACCAGTGCAAGCCGCAGGTCAAGTTTCAAATGAAGACAACAGCACAACATCATCTGCAAAAAACAGAGGCCAGACCCTGAGAATACCAAGCACTTCATCCTCCACACCTTGGTTGCACCTGCAAATTCTGTCCATTAATATTGTAAAAATCAGGGAAAAGGGAAGCTCTGCAGGACACCCGCAACCACTGGGAGCTACTCTGACTTAATGTAATATGAGCCAAGCCCTCACTATGGCTGTAGAGGGACCAGATATGACTAAAAACAACTAAAGCTAAAGATATGTATTTTGTAGTCAGTCTTTGTGGCATCTGGCATCATGTTGTTAACGAGTCTAGCCTAAGTGTGGTCACATTCACTGCACACTGCTTCTCTTTTCCTGCTGTGTACACTCTGGAAGTGATTTGCACATCACTTTAAAACTGATGTTTGCCTCAATGTTATTCTCTACTCTCATTGATAGTACATATCCATGGACCTATTAGTTCTTCTACAGCTTTCCTTGATTTCATGCCCTTTTTGAGGCCTTTCTGAGGAAAAGTGGATTAGGAAAAGGAAAAAGAAAATGTTTTTTTAAGTATACAAACATACCCATAGCAAGCTTCTGTGTTTTCTTGCATCTAGTTCTAGTTTTACTTTGTCTTCTCTTCTGTTTTCTGATTTTCTTCCTCTGTGTTTAACTACTTTCATCTATACCTCACCCAATATCTCCCCCTGACAAAAATTACAGTTCATTTTTTGTCAGTATTTCTTGTGATCCTGAGATCTCCTGTTTACCCCGTACCCTGTTTAATCCTATGGATTCTAGTTCTATGTGATTGTTTTTTGGATTTCTGACTTTTCTTCCTTTTTATATTTTGTCTTCAGTGACACTAAAAGTTCACTTTTTGCTAAACATCCACCCTCCAGTCTCCAACATTTAGGTCGTCAAATGTATTCTGACATGCAAAATAAGTTGCTAATGCTGAGCTGCTTATATAAAATATAGGCCTAAACTGAAAAACACTATACTTCTGAGTCCAAAAGTTTCAGCATTGAATATTTTGTGCTTAAATTATTCCTGTCCTGCACACATGAATCACTGTTATAATTTTAGTGCAGGAGAAGCCAGAAAGAAGAGGACAGGGAGTCCGTCATTAGGACATGTTTTCTGAAGTCTGAAATATTTTTAATTGCTAGTTTTCTAATCACAAAATAATGTTGCCTGTGCTCCTTCTTGAGTCAGACTCAGTAACATAGTTGAGATGAGCATGAGTCATTACAATCATCCTGAACTGTGAACAAAAGTTTTCAAGAATGTAGGAAATGAAGTGTTACGTGCCTAAAACAACAATAAACATTTCTTAACTTCTAGGAAAGTGACTGAAGCGCCTAGCAAAGAGAACGAAGAATACTCTTGACATTTAACCTGGTAATAAATACATTAGAAAAGACATTCCCAAAGTCAAAAGTGCTGTGGCCCACTTTAAAAACAGGAGATCACACGAGGCCCTTAAATCTTAAATCCTCCCTTTAATCAAAATAGGAGCAAAATTTATGTATTTACTAGAAAATTGTATTATGAAAAAAAACAAACAAAAACAAGGCTGCTAGCTCTAAATTGCTAATGTGTGGCCCTGGATATAACCGCCGCTCGACAAAAACTGCAAATTAATAGAAGGACTATAAAATGTAGGTCAGAGTAATGAGTAATATTAAAAACTAGCCATCTCCTATAACCAGTTTTAATTCACACTTTATGTAAATAAACAAAAATTTAGCGAGGTAGGGTTCACATTTTTGAGAATCACTGCATTAGAGGGTTACCTAGGCAACCAGAGCCTTGAATGCCTGTGAGTGACCAGCCTCCAAATCGATGAGCGAGTTGCTTTCAGTGTGGACAGCTTTAGCATAGTTCAAATGACCCAAACACAACAGCTAAACAGACATTTCTGCACACATATCTCTATTTGTATTTCTATTTTATTCTATTGTATATATTATTCTATTCTATTTTATTCTATTGTATATATTATTCTATTCTATTTTATTCTATTGTATATATTATTCTATTCTATTTTATTCTATTGTACATAGTATTTTATTCTATTCTATTTTATTCTATTGTACATAGTATTTTATTTTATTTTATTTTATTTTATTGCATTCCAGTGTTTTCTAATTTCTGCTACATAACTTTGCACTTTTGCTGTAACAAAACAAATTTCCCACCTGTGGGACTAATAAAGGCCATCTTATCTTATCTTATCTTATCTTATTTGCAACACATAAATTACAGTCTGCTACAGTCAGAAGAAGAAGAAAGCATAAGCTGTTTTGAACTTTTCTAAGGTAGTTTAATTTACACAAACTGACTGCGCTGCAAGAGGCCTCTGAACAACCCTGAGCTGAGTGGACCATGAAAAAAAAGAAAAATCAGCTTGCTGAAAGAGCACCTATGTGCAGCAACCTGGACGTGAACAAGGTGACAACGGACAAGCTTAACAAAGCAGGGGATGAGGAGAAAAAAGGAACTACAGGAGGAAGTAAGGAATTGAAAATGCAAAGAAGGTATCTAAAAATATAAAGAAGAAATTGTTGGAAGTCCCACAAGCACTAGAAGACAAGAAAGGGGTAAAGAGGAAGCACAAAAGGAAACTACGAATGTGAAATTGTTCTTAGTCCAGAAAACCCAGTAAGAGGACAAAATCAAAGTTATGGAAATAAAGACAAAAAAGTACTTAAACAGCTGAAAAAAGCAAGCAAATAATGCAAATAAGATTCTGAAAAAGGAAGTAAAAGAGGCAAAGACTGAGCTAAATGAAATAAAGAAGGCAAAAGAGCAGGAGAAGAAATCCAAGAACAGGAATTTCATTCAGAGCTGGTTCCAAAAGACACTGATGGTTCAGCTCAGGCTAAGCAATAGTTTCCTCTGGCTCCCCACTTGCTCCACTTTTTATCCATCTTCTCCACTCCACCTTTAGTCCACTTCTTCTTTCTCCCTCATACTCATCCCCCCATCCACCTTTCCTTCGTCGCCCCCCTACCTTTTACTTCATCTACTCCAACCTCATTCCACTTCTCTTTCTTTTTCTCCACCTCTATTTCTTCAGCTAATTTAAAATAAGTCAACAATTCTGCATGTGCGATGATGCTATGATGCTTCCCATTGTGGTTGCTGTATAAAAACAGTTTTCTATGAAGTCCAATACCTGAAAAAAACCCAACTTTAACATCATTGATCAGTTCAGTTATATAGGAATTTATCTATGTCATATAGTCTTACTCTGACTGCACTGTACTCCCTAAACCTGACCATAATCTGATTTTGGTTGTGATATTGTTAACGTAGCTGCATTAAAATTCACTATAAGTACATGAATTTGAGCACATTTTTTCCCTCTTTCCAAATAACAGTCACAGTCCTGTGCACAGACGGTTCAGTTTTGAGTCGTATGAGTGCCAAGTCAGTGAAAGTTTTTCAGCCCTAAAGCCACTGAGCTGCTCTGTTTGCTCCAAAACCAATTTGTCCTAAAACTGTGGAGCTTCTGCTTTTAGTTGATGCCGATCCTCGGGAAGCATTTCACACTCAACATGGATGTTTAATAAAAATGCCTCGCTATAAAGCATGAGACACTGTCACAACCCAAAAAAAAAGTGGGATTTAGAATAGGGATAAAAAAAAAGCAGGTTCATAAAACCGTATGATGAGCTGGCTAAGAACGTGATGGACAGGGTGCTTTCCTTAAATTTATTCCGGTTTGCCAGTAAAAGGTAACTTTGCCCAAGCTCTTTCAGTCACAAATGAAAGTAAAGGAGTGTGATCATCCATGTAGGGAGCCTTCCTCGCAGGAGCTGATGGAATCTTATCTTCAGTAGCTTCCTGACTGTTGCTGCTCGGATAACAGGACTCCTGGCAGTGCCCTTAGATAACTGCTGCCACAGAGCATGTGCTCTGCCAAATAACATAAAGCGGAATCAAAGCTGCTCACAACATTCGCACCACCGGCTGCATGTCTATACACATTAGTGACGGCTGAGGGAAGTAGATATAAAAGAGATAGCGGCATGCAGACGAAGACGGAGGAAGGAGGCAAAGTGTGAAAACAATAAGGGCTCTATTTTCAGAGGGTAACTGGGTCAGTAAAGTGGTATTCTTATCAGTTATTTTCCTCTGCCTGTGTGTGAGACACTGCAATGACTAGTAAAATATCGAATAATAATAATATTGCTATAATGATTGTAGCGTATGTATGTCTGTTCCCTAACTCCCCCCTAAATCCGTTAATCTGGATGAAACACAGGGTTATCAACATCTGTGTAGCTTTCGGGGAATTAAGTCCTTACACATTATATATTTTATGAGTAGCAGCTGTAGTAGCTCTCAAAACTAACGTAAACATTACCTGTATGTTCCCGTGCATTTTATTTGTCCTTTTCATATATTTTATGTGTAGTCGCTGAGTTGAAAACAAAAGGCAACATTACTGTACGTTACTTTTAAAAGCAGAGCAGGACCTTGGGTGTATGTGATGCTGTCTTCTTGGAAGATTTCTCCTCGTAGTAAATTGAGTGAGTAAAATGTTACAGTGTCATTGAGCTTCTTTCTCAGACAGATCATGTGTAATATGAACATCCAATGCTGTAACACTGTAGATATTACAGCAAATAACAAATAGACTAATTAATTATTTCGTTATTTATTTCACAGATTTTTTAAGGGTAGGTAATCTTGTTCTTTGTGTTTACCCACATGTCGTTTCCTGGCTGAGTTGCAGCTGAGTTACAGGAAGACAAAAGGCTGTAGGTCCAGTGTAAAAATTTTGAATCGGATACTGATGTTATGAATTAGATTCAGATGTGAGGTTAATCTATACACATAAAGATCAGTTGCCTTGGAGGGAAAAAAGATACTCAATACATTAAGCAACTAACTTGAATCAGTGTAAATCAGCAGCATGACCACCTGTTCTGTTTGTCTGACCCTGTCCATTGTTTTGGCCGATCGTCTCTGCACAGGCAGAACTCCAAAGCTGCATCGTCATTTTATTACTAACAGAGCTGACAGTGATTGGCAGGCTTGTCCAATTACAGCTGCAACTGGCTGACACCAGTGCAAGTCAACAAGATTTCATTTTTGGACAACAGTTGTCAAATAGTCCAAATGATTCATGACCATGATCAACAAGCTTACCATTGAAAGCTGTTACCGTCCAGGTCAACACGGGTCTGTAAATGATGCATCGGGGGGATTGATATAATTTGTTGTGTTATGAACCAATTTGTTTTTTTGCATATCAAAATAAAACCACAGATTTCCTCCCTGTGGTCAACACTAAGATACTGGGAGAGGAAGTGTGCGTGAACTGATTTGTAATTCTTTGGGATACTGGCCTAAAAGAATTCTGACATTCAACCCAAGCATGGCAGAAGAGCGACAGTGATAAGTAGAGTTACTTCTAACAATCAACAGCGACAGCCCTGTGACTGGTTTGCAGCTGAGACAGGTGTGTCTCATGCAGGTGCCTTTTAAATAGCAAATTTACAAAGAAATGTATCTGAAGCTACAGTACTGTGCAAAACCTCTTGACTAGCCCCTCATTTCTTTAGTTGAAACTATGGAAAACGTCAACGATAACACATAAAATTGTATTTTCTTATCTATTAGCTGAAGCATGGTGGGGATGTTAAAAACACAGAGGAAACTGGACTAGTGGAGGAGACTTAAAACACTATCAACAGCAAATCAAGTTATATCCTGAAATTCATGCCCTTGAGAAATAGAGAAAATTTCTAGCAAAGTCCTGACACAGGACCATCTACTGTTCACTGAAGTCTCATCAGAAATGGTCACCGTGGATCGGCAGCTGTCAAGAAGCCAGAAAGCGGCTGAAGTATCCCAAATTACAAAAATCAATGCCAACGGGTCTGATGGAGTCCAAATTTGGAATTTTTGGTTTCAATCGTGTTCAGCATGAACAGAGGAGGTCAGAAGACGTACAACAGTGAGTGTCTACAGCATTCTGTATAACAAGGTGGAGGCTCTGTCATAGTTTTAGACCTCATTTCTGTCCGTGGTCTTGGAGAGCTTGCTGATGCTAAATCATTTTGATCTTGGGAAGTGTTTGATTGGCAACAGCTCCAATGATCCCAAACACACTGGCTATGCAGAAGGAAAAAAAGCATAACTGGATAGAAAAACACATAGTGGAATACTATCAGTCATGGATTGGTCTCTTCAGAGCCTGGACCTCAACATTATTGAAGCAGTGATGGATCATCTTGACGGAGAACAGAAGAAAAGGCAGAAACATCCAAAGAAGAGGTTTGATTGTCCTTTAAGAAGCCTGGAGAACTATTCCTGAAGATCACTTAAAGAAATTAGAAGAAATGTTTCCTAAGAGGTTCATAAAGGTGCTCATACTAGTGATTTTCCAGCCTATTAGAATTATATAAACTAAGTTTTTAGAAATTTCAATAACCTATTGTACTTATGTCCCATTTTCCTATAAAGATTGTGTGTGTCTGTGTGTTCGTCTTATGTTAGTCACTCTCACCGTGGCTTTTTCTCACCTCCTAACAGAAGTGAAATGATTTTGATATTCTAATATTAATGTTTCAGTTCTTTTCATTTTTCATTTTTTTGAATTTTGACAAGAATAAATTAACAGTAAATTGTTGTGATGACATTCAAAACCTCTTGTCTCATGTTAGTGACTGATATGAGCAAAAATCATTTTTGCATTTATTTCCCATAAGCTGCAGCCTCGTCACCCAAACAATTAGTCAGACGCTGTGAAAACCACCGGTGCATCCTGTCTGTGTGTATTGAGTCTGGGAACATCTGAGTGTGTTCCTGCTTATGCACATCCGCTTATGGGATATTCCTTAATGAGGACGGTGTTTTTGTCCTTAACAGGTCAGCAAAACCATGAATAGAATACAGAAGTGCCTCGGCTTCAAGCTTAATGGAGTAGAAATAAACAAACCAGTCTGATGCGTTCAGGTTAGCAGCATTTGGAGGCTCTTCAGTGCTGAGAAATAAATGCAAAAAGGCTGCAAGAGATAGAAAACCAACATTAATTAATATCTCACTAAACTGGCACCAGTATGGATTTCTAGCTGCACAGTTTCACTCTGAGTCATTGGTGAATATGTCCTCTATGCCAAAACACTCTGCAAAAGCCATTCATTAGTAAATTGGAAATCTATTTGCGACAAGTAATTAGTCGTGTTTCTTCACACTAAATCTCAATCATTCAAAATCTGTTGTGATCCTAATTCTGAAAGAAGGCAATATTAATCTTGTCATAGCTTGCACCAGATGTAAGCAGCAAATCACCAAAATACCCCAAACAAGTTCAACAAGGCGAGCAATGCAGTCATTTCAAATTACAATGATACAATGAAACAATGACAACGATAAGCAGCATCAGGTGGACAAAGAAGCACTCAGAGGTGTTGAACGTTTCTGTTAGAGCCCAGTCTTAATTTCTAAATGAACCTGTAGCCTGAAAAAAAAAGCTTTATAGTCCTGTTTTTGTTAAAAGCCCTGCAGCTTCATTTTGCACCAGACAGAAGAGCAAACTCTGACTGGGATCAGAGTAAAACCTATGAGTAGCAGAGAAAATGAGTAGTGAGTACAAAATGAGTATTGATACTGCTATTAAAGTCTAAAGGACAAACAAGATTTAATCCAGAGACGTTCGTCAGCTGCAGATGAGAGAACTGAGCCCTTTTGGCCTTGATCAGTGAAACAGGTGTTACTTTGTCTTAGCCGTGTTTTAAATGGCTAACAAAGTCTGACAGCCTTCAAAGATTATCCCGTGTTGTCATGCTAGAATTTGGAGCTCACAAAACAAAATCAGCTGCCTGTGTCTGTTGTTTATTTAGAATTATTCAGGAGAATTAGTCGTATTAGTGCACCGGCCAGAACTTATGTATTCGAGGGATTTAGGGGCTACTGTCAGCGAGGAGTAATATCAGAGCACTAGCAACAGTTGCAAGTATCAAAAAACATCTGGTACAATTCACTTACATCAACAAATGAAAAAATATCGCATCAATTATTCACAAATTACAGACATTTGTATTCACAGGCTGAAAAGTAATCAAATAAGCCAGCGTTGTTTTTAATATTTGGGTGAAAATCTATGGCAGTCAGCAGTTACCTAAAATATAGAACCCATGTACATCACCAAAAGCCGTTGGGATGCTCTGCCAGTCCCGATACTGCAGTCACCTTCAGTTTTGGTTAGTTTTTTGGTCTGCCTGTCTAAAGTTTTGTATTTGATAACTGAAAAGTGTGATCTGTTGGGTTGAAATCAGGCGATCAGGCCCACTGACAAAAAATGTATGTATTGAGAAACTCTTGGGTTGCTATTGCAGAATGATTTGGGTCATTATCCATGTACACTGTGAAGTTTTGCAGTATTTGAGTAGAGTATATCCCTGTGGACTTCAGAATTCATCCTGCTTTTTCTATCAGCAGTCACAATATAGCCTTTTGATTATTTTCTTTTTTATATACCCTGTATTAAAGGCACTTTTATTGTCTTCTGTGGTGTCTGAATGTTCCAGATTGTTGATTTGGCCAATCCTAAAGTTTTTGCTGTTTCTCTGGCAGGTTTATTTTGGTTTTTCAGCCTAATGATGGACTCCTTCACTTGCATCAACATCTGTTTGATTTCCATCTGCTTAATTTGTCATAAAATCAAGAGGGAAAAAGTCTCACCTGGTCATTAAATGCACGTCAGTCACACCTCTAATTACATCAAAGCTTATAAAAATGGAGGATTATTCATAAAAATTGATATTATTCCTAAACAGTTTAAACCCCTTGAGTTAAAACTGAAGTTTGCACTTCAGTGAGGCAAAGGCAAAGAAATCATATTGTTTTGTAAATGGAGCATAACGGAAAGGCATCATCACACAACTTTGAATCTTTCTGCTTAAGGCTGATGTAGTGGGTTACTTTATTGTAATAATGTTAGAAATTAATTAACAGACAGTTTGGTGAAGCAGTTTGTATGATTAGTATCAGCCAAATGGGCTTCTGCGCATAATTATCTGTCTCTGTAAATAGGTATATGTTAAAATGTTAACGTGTTACACAGATTTTAGAAACAAAGCTGTGATGGATTTTGGAGCCTGTGCATAAGCAAAGAAGTTATTTACCTAATGTGTTTACAGCTGTATAGGGTTATCTATAGCATACTGGTATCATTTGCGCAGGATTTAATGAAGGTAAACACTGTAGAGAGTTGTGTTTAATGACACTGCACTCTGACCTGGCTCTTCTCAAATTGGAGCTTGCAGATTTATCAGTGCATCTGTCCAGCTATCTTCAGCTGGCTGCTGGAAATTAATGAACTTAGGGAAATACTTTACATAAAGTAAGAAGCAGCTGTGGATAACGGATACTATAAGAAGGAATTTATATTTATTCATTTGTGAATGCACACATTTTGCCTGAAGCACATAAAATATTTTAAAAATGTATTTAGATACATCTCATTACTGAGAAGTTTTAATTAAAACTTCTTTATTTGCCGTTTATAAGTTAGGTTAGATGGTATATATTTTGTGGAAGATCAGTTCTTGTTAAATGTGCACTACACTTCTTTTTCAGCATATCTAATAAAATAGGAATACATTCAGACAGCTGTGTGTACTGTCAGGAAAATAACCATGGCCTACATTGGACTGGTATCATATTTTTATTGTTGAAGAAATTGATGCTTTGCTACTTTTTGGTTTGACTTTAAGACCTACACTGTTCCACCTGTTGCATTTGTCAAATGCACTACTGCTTGGTCGCTTGGTCTGTCTTTTTTAACTGTATGCTAGGTTTTACTTACATATTTTCTATTTCTTGGTCACATAAATCTAACCAAAATGAACAAAAACTCTAAATTTCTTTCTTTTTTAAAAGAAATCAGTGGTCAACATTGTTTTCGTCAAAATGTTGAAACACCGATGAATATAATGAATATCGCCTTGTGTTTAATTTAGTATATGTAGATAAATTTGAAAATTGCTATCATATATGTTTTCCAAAAACTGTAACAGATTCTACCCTTCTCGTGACCTCATTTTGTTAGTAATCTACCTTTTCATATCGTTGCGCTACGTGACTGTGTTTGTGTTTTCTCATTTTTAAAAAAAATCTTTCTCCACTGGCTCTCCTTGATTGGAAAGTTGTCAAGTATTTTCAACACTTGACTTTCCTACCAAGAGTCAAGCAGTAACTAATCTCTGGAAACAGATATCTGCATGTGAAAATAAAGACTAAGCTTTCTAGTTTCTGCAAGATTTGGTTGCATTAAAGTACAAAAATCATTTGAGTGTAAAAGAAGGGCCCAGGTTTGACATTTGTCACTCCCTGATTGGCCTTGTATCACATGACCATATGCCCAGCCCATCCTTGCTGGTGCTTTATTGGTGCATAAATATGCACAACTGGGTGCTTAAATTGTTCTATGAATTTTTCTTTTTTGTGCAGTCACAAAATTGAGTGCATTGGTGGACAGGTTTACTGGACACACGTTATTTATTGTTTTATATTTTTACATTTAGGATTTTTTTACTGTATGGAGTAAAGTTCTTGATGGCCCAGATGAAGTCCACAGGTCAAAACAAGTTAGTAATACTGTTCTTTATACCACAAATATAACTGGAGATGAAACTTCTTTTGTTGTAAAAAATTGCCCATTGCAACCAGATCCTATGAGTTTTCAGATTGAGCAACAACCTAAAAGGGTCACGAAATATAACCATAACACAGTTATTCTTCTACCCCAAATGTTCTAAGTATGTCAATTCAAAGTAGCAGCAAAAACTTTGGGCACAATCCTGTTCACAACTATTGTTCTTTTAACACAGATTTATTCTTACCTTTATAGAAATGCCAATAAAACAACGCACAAAGCTAAGCACTAATGTTGCTCTGTTGTCATGGTTTTAAAGAAATGACAAACCTGGCATAAACAGTACTGTGTTTTTTTCCATGTGTACATTACTCCAGGCATTCTAACATTAAAAATGGAGTTCGACTCATCCAGCAATTTACTTTGATCCAGAACTCTCTGTTATCCGAAATGAGATTAGTCGGAAATATGGTGTTGCTTCAATAATGTCTGTTTTTTTGAGTCTGTGAGCCACCAAGACGAGGAAAAGTTTGAACACAGCTCCTCAATGCTGACGGATGACTGCAATAAATAAGCTCATTTGAAATAATCACCATGCTCCCTCTTGTCGCCTCAAACACCTCGTTGGACAGATAAATTGCTTGCTTGTTTGTTCTGTTTACCACAGCTCCTTATTCTTCGCTAATAATGTCAGCTGTTTCTTTGATTTTCACGCTACTGTGGTATCTAACAAAAACACGGGCAGCAATCACACCACTTCTCCTGCCCGGACGGTTGCTTGGACTCCCTTGGCTCTGTTGGACACTAAGTTCAAGACATTAAAGATTAAGACACCCGTGTTAGAAGACCTATTTCAGAGCTTTATGGAGTCTCCGTGTGTCATGGTTCTGGGTTGGTGACCCACTGTTCTGTTGTTTGGACTTTTGAATCTTGTTAAATTAATTTTGAGTTTGAGAATTGAGCCTATTTCTGGATGTTATTATGTTGGGTTTTCTTGTTTAGTTACTTCAGTATCATCAGTTTTTGTCCCTAGCATCTTCCATATTTGTTACTCTCCGTGTCTCTCACCCTTTCATCCCAGTCATGTCTTGGTTTTCTGTCTCCCTTAACTGTTCCCATGTTCTTCTTCATGTTCCATCCTTGTCTCCCCATGTTTGTTTATCCTGGTGTCATGCTTGCGTGTCCTCGTATGAGTCTTGGTGTGCGTGCTGCTTCCTGTTTTGTCAGTTCCTCGTCTCATGTGCATTGTTTTCAGTTTTGCATCCCCTTGCTTTTTGCAAATTTGTTCCTGCTGTGTTCCCACGTGTTTCCACTTTCCTGATCATTCCTCTGTGTATATAATTTCTCCGTATTACCCAGTCCTTTGGTTGCCTGCTGTTTTGTTTCCCAGATTAGGTTCCTAGTTTAGTTTCTTGTTTGGTTTTCTCATGTTTGTATTATTTTTGTCTGTCGACCTAAATAAACAGCTCATCGCCAGTTAACTCCTGTGTCCACACGTCTGCATTTAGGTCCCCTCCTCTGCTCTGCAGATTATGACAACCATGTATGAATGATTAAAATGTTGGAGATATTTTCCTAGTGTAGCTAGAAAAAAAAGGCTTCCAGTTACTGCTTCATTTGGCAATCAAGAGCTGCATTTATTATTGATTATTGATTATACTTCTTTTTTTGGGGGGGATATACACCTTAGGAATATCCAAGTCAGTAGGATAGGAGATGCTGGGATCTGGGAAAGAGATCCAAAACAACGGTGCTTCATTATGTGCACTCCATATCTCCCTCTTGTGCCACTTTATAACCACAGCAGTAAAAGCCTCATTGTCCTGTTTTAACGGCGATGCACACAATGGCCTTGCACTTCGATTTTCTAATAAGCAGACGTTTGTTCTTGTCCTTTTAGATTCACAGTTGACAATAACATTACCTGTTACACGAGTAATGTTACTAGTTTCTCGGTGCACACTCTGCAGGGGTGCAGCAGGCTTTTACCTAGCAGTCCTTTATTATGTCATGTAGATACAAAAAAAAGTTTATGAAACATATTCTCTAGGGACACTGTGTCTCTATCTTTAAGTCTAATGAGGGCTGCAATTCCCTTGATAATTGTCAACACACAATTAAAGTTAATAAATTGATGTTCTTTTAACCTTTTGCAATTCTGCAGTCATTTGCCCCCGATTAACAGTTTGAAGCAGGTTTGCAAGCAGGTTGCTAATTTAAAAGAATCAAGAGTGTGGATACCCGTGATAGGTAAACACCAAGAATTTTTAACTTGCTTCAACCAATGGAAAAGTAACAAACTATTACCGTGGTTGCAATAGAGGAAGGAATATGAGAGATCTAATGAAACTGCAAATCTTACATCATTAAATTAACTTCATGTAAATGACATATTGTTGGCCGTTTTAATTTTTGCTGTGAAACCTCAGAGTTGAAGACGCCACATCCAAACTTGTAAAACACAATATTGTCAAAGTAACTTCAATTTCTTTAACTTATTAGGTCTAAAACTGCTGTGTATCTATAATCCCAGTATCAAAAACTAGGATGCTGTTTAAAATGTAAAACAGAATACAATGATTTGCAAATCTTATAAACCCATACCCATATTTTTAATATAAGGGGAGGAAAAGAATCACTTTATGTCCGAATGATGTCTTATATGAAAGGTGAGAAATCACATTTGCTGTGGTACATTTTAACTGATATCTGGTTTTAGATTTTACTGGAAAAGCATTGCTTGCCTTGCTTGCTCTGACAGAACCTCAGTGCTGAAATTACACCACATTTTAGAGACACTTTTTGCAGATTGGTGAACCTCTGCCTGTCTTTTATTCTAAGAATATCTAAATTGCAGTTTTTATGCCAAGTAATTTTACCAATCTTCTTCAATTAGGTTTTTACAACTTAAATCAGTTTTTACCTCAAAGTACTGCAGAACAGCTCTGGTTACTATGGCTTTCATCTGTTTAGTCCTCCTTTTATTTCCAATTACATTTCACAGAGAAAGTCACAGCTTCCTGTCAGGCTGGTGGTGTAGTGACAATTGTGTATGGTGTAGCTGCATGACAGTAGCTCTCGAGGACTGGAGTTGGAGAGTCTACTTGACTTGCCATGCGTATCCCCATTGCTTTGCTCCACATTTGTAACTATTTCTGACCAGTATATAATATTTAACCATCTAAACCATGGTATATGTAGACTGCATTACTGGTAAGATTACACATTGCAGTTGTTTCCTCAGTTCTGTGAAAGAGGGGTGGAGAACTAGCAGGCTGGGTAAATCCTTCTAGAGGGTGAGTATAAATCCCCAGGTCTTCTCAGGCCCCCAGAGAAGAGGATATAGCAGAGACTTCAACGATCAGATGCAAGAGGCTAAGGATTAAAGGTGATATTTTCTCTGCAAAGTCAAACTAAGTGGGTTTCTAGTAATTTGTTGTCTGCACGTTATAAAATACGCTAAAGTATAGAAATACATTTAACTTAAGTGTTGCACAATCTTATAATGAGTCTCAAAACAATGCTAATAATCCACATTATGACAAGTGCTTTAAAAATAGCACTTAAACTGTTTACCCCTTTTATTTTTGTTGTTGTTCTGTTTGTTTTTCCATCTTCTAAATCAACCCCAAACTCCAGAATTTGCCTGATACTCCTGTGAGATTGCAACAAGTTTACACAAAACAACTGTCCACGTTAGCTTCATGATCTTTATTCCACGAGTCACAATCAGGTCTGTTTGCCTCTCCAGGGCCTCCTCTCAGGGTCATAAATGAATATGATCAATGTGCTCACACAGCAAAAGGTTAACACTTCTCTAGAAGAAAACTTACTGAGGAATACAATCTAAAAGTTGGAGATGAACTTTTAGTCGGTCTAATGACATATCTGCCAAGTCCCAAAAGGCCATGAAACTTCCATCTTTATCCTTCACTACAGAGAGCTCTATTTACTATCCAAGTGATCCATGTCTATTGACCTATGCAGTCATTCAGTCTGAAAGAGGGCTGCATTGCTTCTTGATGCATGCATTTTTAAAGGTAAGTGATAAAAGTAATTGAATTGGAGCACTGTCGACCAGCACTGCTGCTATAATTGACTTGCTATACCTCAGACCAAATATGGCTTATACAATACAGCGATGCAATTTAAAATCCATCTCAGTTTAGTCAGTGAGAAATCAAACCAGGTGAGGGTATTATGTTTGTGCATACAGCATCTGTTCTGTACAAAGTTTTGCTTCATGTTGAATGAGATAAACCCTGATATAGCCCACGAAGGATCTTAGTCAGCATGCATTAAAAGGCACATTAAGTAGGTCAGTTAAGACAAAAGCAGTTGTGAGATTGAGAATTTCTTTCTGGAATATTCTCAAAGGTTGATCTGCCAACTTTTACAAGGTTGCTCCTCATGACCTTTTTTAAACAGAAAGATTATTGACACTGAGAAAAAACTTTTTTTTTAGATTCGGCAAAAACTATTATTAATTATTAATCAATTACCTAAAAATTAAATAATTTTTTTTTTTTTAAATTAAAAAGCTAACCTAAAAATATAAATTCTATCATGGATTGGAAAGATTAAATATATATAAAACATTGCACTGCATCCTCTTAAAATCTGTTAAATGTTTAACTTCACAAAAGCAGACTGTCATGAATTTGATTATTCATGACAGTGAGTAGAAATATTGTGACTCTTTCTTCACTGTTCACTTGAATTAAAATTTTGCAGCAGCTCAGAAAGTTTTAAACTCCTTTAATGTAGCTGTAAAACACTTTAAGAGGAGAGAGAGCTAATAGTTGGCAGAAATGCTACATTGGGGCAGTTTATAGACATGTTAAGTCAGAACATTAGTGCAATTAAAGTCAACATTAAATGAGGCTAAGAGGCTAAGGCCAAGTGCTGTTTAATATTTGTGCAGGGTTTGCCCATTTTTACTTTAGCCCGGTTCTTTATCTAAGTCTTGTTTTTTTTGTTTCTTTTTTTACACAAAATAATTTTTCTTAAAATACGGAGCCAGTACTGCCAGGAGCTGCAGTTCTTCAAGTGGCCACTGGGGGAGCAAATTGGTCAAATGGTCATTAACACTGTCACGTTTTAATGTCCAGTTTTACAACAGAAAAAGCATGCTTACAGTCTATCTTGATATGTATACTGTTTGTTTGCTTATAAGGGAAATCTATTCATTAAGATCAGTTATTAAAATTGTAGGTTTATACTGTTGTAAATACTTTTATAAATGGAATACTAATATCTTATCACCAGTCACATAGCATCAACATGGTAGACCTGCTAAACCTGTTTAAGCTCAAACTGAGCATCAGAAAGGTCATTTCAGTGACTTTGAAGGTGGGATGGTTGTTGGTGCCAGACAGGCTGGTCTGAATATTTCAGAGACTTCTGGTCTCCTGGGGTTTTCCCACATAACCATCTCTAGGCTTTACAGAGAATGGTCTGGAAAAGTGAAAACATCCAGTGAGTGGTCGTTCTCTGGATAATAGAAGATTGATGAGTCCTGATTTCTGGCTCGACATTCAGATGGTAAAGTCAGAATTTGACGTAAATGAAAATCTGTAAGGAATATTTCCATCATTCCTCTGTATTACAAAGAAATGAGGCAGTTCTTAAGGCACAAGGTCGTCCAATTTTCTACTAGCAAGGTGTAACTAATTAATTGGCAAGTGATCGCATGCTTGGCAGATTATTTGATATTTGATGGCATGTCGACTGCTAATCAGTATACAATATTATCTGATACTGTAATCACTTTCACTACAATGAGCATCTACTTTAAGCTCTAATAAATTCTGAAAAGGCGTAAACAAATATTCTGGCTATAAAGTGTCTACAACTTTTAGCTGGATTCTTGTGCCTGCCAGTATAAATGTCACTCAAATATACATTGTACTTACTGAAAGCACTCGGTGATCCTGTCCTGTGACAAAATCCTAACCTTCACCTAAGGATGTCGCACAGTGCTGAAAATATAAAATGATTTTGTAAACACGATGAAGCACCACAGGACATTTGGGGATTTTATCCTGCTTCGCGTTTGCGCTGACCTTCAGTGTCCTTTGGTCAGGCTCACTGTTGTCCGTTAGCAGCCTCGGAGAACACACACAATGTGTCGCCGGAGAGAAACACTGATCTTCTGCATGAGCAGAGATGGTTATGCAATGGTCTCACCACAGCAGGTGCAACACACTGACAGTGGCGTGTTGTGAGAAGTGAGGAGGGAGAGGCGGACAGCCAGGGCTATTTTTAAAACCACTATCAGAGCCATCAATAAGGCTGACTCGGAAGCAGCATTATTCTGCAAGACTGCTGACTTTTAGAGGGGCTCCTTGAGCTTCTCTTTGCCATGCTGTAGCTTCAAAAGCGAGCTTGTATGGTGGAAGTAAAAATGCATATAGATGAATATTTGAAAAGAAGTGTACTTGGATTGAAAGAGACATGCGGAGCCAAAGCTATCTGCAATACTTTTAAGTTTCAAGTGGCACCTTGAAGAGAAGGATAAGATGATCTAGCTTTAACGCTGTGCTGCAGACATTATGTTTTTTTCTTTTTAGATGCCACATAATAATATGCGTGGATCATTTATTCCAGATGTACTGACTCCCCAGCAGGATGATCTGGTATATTAACTCAATCAAGCATCTGTATATGCTGCGTTATATATTTGCTGTAGCCAAAAGCAAATCCAGTAACCCACTGAGCTATAAACCTTTACTTTTGGACATCAGGGTAGTTTTTGCACTCCTGTGACATAACTAAACATCCAGCATCAAGTATCATTATTAGTTAGTCAGTTGGGTGCATCTCTGCATCACTGGCTTCTCCATCTGAGCCTGGCTTTAGCTGATATAACCTCTGTTACCTTATGCAACACAAGCAGGCAGCTGTAGCTAAGCACCCACTATTTTGCATCCAGCGCTGAATTCAATTAACTGCCCAACTGTAAAATGAGCATTTGGGGAAATAAACCATACAACGAGGAGACAAAGAAAGAGGAGCATTACTGCAGATGATGTGTTTGTTATGATTTGCCGGAGCAAAGCAACAGGATGTGTTAAGGGTGAGATGTGAAAAACCGGAGATCCACATAATCAAGTCCAGATGAGAATAAAAATATCCCTGGCTCGAAAATGACGATGGGTCAGTGGGTCTTGGCAAGAGTGTTTGTAGCTTAATGAGAATTTTCTATTTCATGAGGATATGCAGAAGAAGTGCCAAAGAAAAAGAACAATGTTTTCTACCAAAATAAATTAATCTACAACAAGCTACTTGTTAAATGTTCTCTGGTATTAACAAAGCTACATCTGAAATATATGTGCATCACAATCATGAACAGAATTATGCACAATTCTAGTGATTATAAAAATGTATTGCAGGTTTCCAACAGAATTTAGTACATGCCTTTGCAATTCAGTGTTGTCCAAACTCATTGGATTTGATAACTTAAATAAATAAATAAAGCAAAGAGTTTGGAGTTATTATATGGAAAGTACAGGCCCCTAATTAAGTATGGCGTTTAAATCGTCTATTTTTTATTTATGTTGTATCCCCGTGTCTCACATAGAGTCACCCAGAGTATTTTTCTGATGGGAAAGCCTATGTAGAAGTCGTTTAAACAGACGGTTACAAAAAGGCTTCTGGTCCTATGGAGGTCCATGGAAAAACAAACACTCTGTCTTGACACTTTCTGGATCAGTTTATGGCAGGGGTGGGGAAATCCAGGCCTCAAGGACCGGTGTCCTGCAGGTTTTAGATACCACCCTGGGTCAACACACCTGAATCAAATGATTAGTTCATTACCAGGCCCCCTGGAGAACTTCAAGACATATTAAGGAGGTAATTTAGCCATTTAAATCAGCTGTATTGGATCAAGGGTACATCTAAAACCTGCAGGACACCGGCCCTCGAGGCCTGGAGTTCCCCCACCCCTGGTTAATTGGCTTAGACAATCATTTTTGGTCATACTGAACAACAACAAAAAAATGAAGTCTGTTTTTCTAACCTTGGTCATACTACGTTTCAAAAGGAAGGATTATCTGTAGTATGACACTGGGTAACGAGTTCTCAATCAGAAGTCATTAGCCAATTAGCTAACCAACCTAAATGGGTAGAGCAGGCCATCTAGTAATTGGAAGGTTGGTGGTTTGATCTCTGGCTGCTCCGGTCTGCATGCCAAAGTATCCTTGGACAAAAATACTCAACCCTCGGTTCCTCTATGATATGTTCATCGAAGTGTGAATGTTAGATTGAAAGCACTTAGGTGTAGAAAAAGTACTGGTGTGAGTGAGTGAGTGAGGCACCCCGAACGAATGTTGGGTGAACGAATGCTCAAGCAGAGTAGAAACGTGCTTTATAAGAAGCAGTCTATTTACCAGTGAGTGCACGCTTTCACAGTTAGACCCAGCCATCTTCAAATCCTTAAAACAGAAAAAAAACAGTCATGCCCATCCTGTCCGTGGTGTCACACAAATTTCTGGACATTTGCACTGCCAGTCTTCAGAGAGCATTTTTAGCCGCTCTTTGCTGAAGTGCTTGTGTTGCTCTGTGTCTCTATACCCCAAAGGTGTTATAATGGATTCAACTCAGGCGTACTTAGCCAGGTCACAGTTTTACTCTTCTTCTCTAAAAACCCCCCAATATTTTTCCACCACGCTTTGTAAGACTTAATGTTGTCTTGTCTATAACGATGGCTTGTTGTAAACCTCAGATTCCCAGAGTGATTGATTTTTCGATATCTTTTTGAAAAACCCAGTAATAGATTTTTCCTTTCCTCTGGCAATTCTTTTCCCCTTGGAGTCATGAGGCACACATGCAGACAGCCAGGACTCACAGTTGGAAAGTTCTCGAGTCCACAAGACAATTTATTGCCCTATTCATCTGACTGGAAACCACAGCTATACTTTAACTTAATATCAAAGGTGTTTTAACTTTTTTTGTCCATGATTACAGACAAATTCCCTTTTGCTGTCTTTATTTTCAAAGTGATCTCTAGCCTTTAATTTGCTCATAGGAGGAAATAACATACATGTCAACTTGCAGTATTGAATTGTATGACATTTGCAACATGCCTTGAATGTATTCAGTTCTGTTGTAAACTATACACACAAAAAGACACAAGAAGGATCTTGACCTGATTTGCTGAAATGAAGTATTGTTTACTTTTTTCTATATTTCATACTGTAAGTAACAACACTTTCACCAATTTGTATGAAGCTCACTTTTACCAATTGTTAAGCCTTCACTGAGCGTGAAAGTGTTATAGTTAAGGTTCAAAAGTTTATTATTAATTAGCTTCATCATTTTCTATTAATTAATAGATGACCTGATAAGTCAGTAGAAAGTCAGACATTAATTAAACAGACGTATCTGCATTTCCTAAAGCGTGTTTAATTAAAAAAAAAATTTAAAATTAGTTGTTTCTTGATCAATTAATCAACTAAACTTGCAGCTCTAACCTGCTTCCATCCCTGCTGCAGGGGTGGAGAGTCTTTTAATCCACGTTTATAATCCAACATCAGACAGTTAAACACTCAGAGCAACCCCAGAGCTATTAATTAAAGGACACACCTTGGAGACGGTAAATAAGCTCTGTACTGACAGTGCAAGTGAAGTGCATTACGACTGTAGGAAGCAGCTGACAGCATCTGTGGCTGCAGGTGCTTCTCTTCTTGTATCTTTCAGCAGGTTTCATCTTGTAAAGAAGTAATGAAACCGAGTGAAGTCATTTGGAGAAAAGCTGTTGATAGTAACACTGAGAGCAGCGACTGCGACATGATTCCTCTGAGGCTCCTGGTGACACAAGCTGGGGACACTTGTACAGGATGCTCATGAGAAAAAAATGCACTGAGAAATCGAAACTGTTTTTCCTTTCTTTTTCTTTTTTTCTTGCTATCCAGACTTGTGTGCGTTTTCCTCTCCTAAACCTTAAGAGTTTTGGAAAGACAACCAACTATGGGCTTTTCATTGTAACCCCATGGGACGATAATACCTCTATTTTGTCTGAACACTTCAGAAAATCTAAAAATCTCCCTCCCTTTCACCCCTCTCGGTTCTCCCCACCTCTCTCTCTCCTCTCTTATCTGTCTTATTGCCCTCATGGTTGACCAAAAGAAAATCTCCCACTGCCAGAGGAACCATCCTAGCTTGTCCCAAAGCAATTACAAGCCTGGCTATTTCTTACCCTCAGCTAAACATATTGCAGACTGATATTGCATGACTTCCTTCTCCTACCTCTTCTACCCAAAGATAACAGAGGAAAGTACACTCATACTGCAGTGAAATTGTCTGGGGAACTTCTCAAAGACATCGCCTCTGAAGTTAAGCCTGTGGAAAAAACCACCCTTTGATTGCAGTCTGAAATTAAGTTCCCTAACTGGCAGTCTTTGTGGAAAATGGAGAAAAAACCCGACAGTGTTAGCAATAGGAAAGTTAATAGTGTTGCATAAAACCCAAACATACACTTTATTACTGGTAGCTTTCCATTTTGCTTTCACATTTATAGTAACTGAGTCACTTTTGCATATGAGCTGGTAATTACACCGGATTAGATTAACACGTTTATGCCACTACTAGATCTCACAACAGTTTTCCTAATAGCCTCATCAGAATTATCACTTCACTATGCATTTTCCTTCAGCTGCAGGAACCAAGTTCATCTTTCAGCAGTCAAGTTAGACCAGGAAATACACAAGTGCCTGGATTTGAAGAAGCACTCAGCATCTTGGGTTAACGCTATTTATTATTTTTGCCCTGATTTTCTCCAAAAACGGTTATATCTTTATCAAGACCTGCACCTCCAGATCCCAGAATATTTGTTGAGCGAGCCAGAAACATGACTCTAACCCAAAAGCCTGCTCAATAGCAATTAGTGCCATGCTGGTGAGCGCGGTGGACGTAGCACTTAGCTTTTAGCAGATTTAGCAACTAAAGAGCCAGATATTTTTCAGGAGGAAGAAAAAAGAATTTTTACAACAAGGATCTTGGGCTTACATTGATCAGCTGGCCAGAAATATTACAGCAAGTGCTGCTCTGTGTCTCCAGGATGTTTAGCTAGCTATATATTAGCTAACTACTATAGACCTCATTAGCTTGATAATACAACATAATTTAGGTTATATGCTAGTTTAAAATGTTAGCCACAGCACTAAAATGACGTTTTGACTAAATTGCAAAACGTCATTCATGTCATTTTATTAACTTGCACACAAAAGAGTTAATAAACAACAAAAATCAGAAATTATTTTTTTCTAATGTAGATATCAGTTTGTATTTTTCTTTTTCTGAGTGCAGAGGACCATAGTAGTGACACTCCTGTAAACTAAGAACAAGATAGCGAGACTCACTAGATAGACGACTGGAACAATAGTGCCTGGTCTGATGAGTCTTGATTTCTGGTGCAACATTCAAATGGTAGGGTCAGAATTTGATGTAAACAACATGAAAGCATGGATCCACCCTGCCTTGTATCAACAGTTTCTGCTGCTGGTGGTGTGATGGTGTGGAAGATATGATCTTGGCACATGTTGGCCTCTTTAGTACCAATAGAGCATTGTTTAAATGCTACAGTCTACCTGAGTATTGTTGCTGATCATGTCCATTCCTTTATGACGACACTGTACTGATCTTCTGATGGCTGCATCCAATAGGATAATGTGCCATGTCACAAAGCTCAAATCATCCTAAACATTCTTAAACATCACTGTGAATTCACTATACTCAAATAGTCTCTGTAGTCACCAGATCTCAGTCTAATAGAGCAACATTCGAGAAGTGGTGGAGCATGAGATTTGCATCATGTGTGATGCTATCATGTCAACATGAAAGAAATTCTCTGAGGAATGTCTCCAACACCTTGTTGAATCAATGCTATGAAGAATTGAGGTACTTCAGAAGGAAAACCCTGTACTAGTACCTATTAAACTGTCTGCTGTGTGTGTTTTCCTGCAGTGCTTTAATCTGTCCACACAGATTGAAGAAATGCTCCCAAGTAAATCACAGCAGTCATCATCTCCCTCTCAGCTTTAATTCATGCCAACTGCAGCATGAAGATCCAGCACAATCTTTGACATGTGAGCGTATGATACGAGTTACACCTGACAGCTTGTCATTTTTAACTATCCCTGCATGCAGAATGCATGGAATAGCAGCAGAAGTGTACGTGTATGTGTGTGCTAATAAATTATTATATTGATAGAGTTTGCGAGGCTAGGGTGAAACAGGCACCCCTTTTAATGATAAAGTTAAGATCTGGAGGTAAGCAGTTATTCTGATTTTGATTTGAGGACAGTGGTGCAGCTCGAGGGGAAACTGAAAACTGTTCTTCATATCATCTTCCCCTGAATGCCAGATACTGTGCCAAATTTGCAGCTCCTTACTTAATGATCTTGTCATGTTTAAATATCGCTATTAGGCAACCTTATATCAAAGCTTTGACAGATGTGCCATGCCAGAGAAGTTCAATATCCCAAGTGTAAAATGGTTTATTTCACAGTAATAGAGAAGTTGAGATATATTGGAAAGTGGAAAAACATGTTTCTGTCTGTCTTTCCCGCTGTATATTGCAAACTGCATATCAAATTCACATAGAGGTCAGATGATGCCACCCTTTTTCATTCTCTCAGCGACTAAACAAAACCGCTGTTTTTCTCCTGTTTCTCGCTACTGGGTGCCGACTTATTGTTCAGGATGACAGTTTTTTCCCTGGAGGCGAGCAGGTCAGCCGCTGTGCCAAGCCCGAGAGTAAGAAAATGAAGGTGACAGGATGGTGATGAGGAGGCCTGAAGCGTTACCTGCAAACGCTGTGCCCCGGAGTGCTCCACTCTGCCAGCCGGTAATGAACCTGTGAGGCTCAGCTCCTCTCACCTGTCACCCAGTCATTCTTTACCCGCTGCATTTTCACCCCAGAGAAAGACAGAAACAGGTGAAAAACACATACGCACACTGTTCAGTATTCAGCATTAACATCAGATGGGCTGTTTGTTTGCAGACAACATATTTTATATGCTCCCCGAGTCGGGCCGGCTGATTACGTGAAGCACACAGATTTAAGACATAAGCAGGAGAAATATGGAGAGAGTCAAAGTACAAAAGAGCCGGGTGGAAGAGAAGTAAAGTGAGAAAGCAGTGGAGGGAACAACAGAAATGGGAAAATATTGTTTTTTAAAGTGCATGTGTGAGTAGACAGAGGTAGAGGAGATGTGTGTGTGCATACGAGTGAGAAAGTGTGTCCTCTACAATGCCGCGCAGAAGACCGGGTCTCTCTTTGTGTTCTTCCTCAATCCCTCAAACCCACTGATGGAGAACACAACCTCAATATGTAAGCTGAGAGAGGATTTTCGTTGCCACTCTATCGCTCCAGCTCAATATTCTCGCTCTCGCTCTCTCAGGCCACTTTTTGGGCAGCCATAAAAAAAAAACTTTGAATAATTCCTCAGAGCAGCAAAGAAATGGGAGTTATTTCTGGTGTGCAGGCTTTTGGTAGAAAAGAAAAATATTCTCTTCATTTTCTTGCATAAATAATCTGAAGCGACTTACAGTTGGAGCTTTTCCAGGGCCTGTAAGGACATGAGGTCTCCCTGTTGAGTCATCAGTACTGAAAATGAGCATCTGTGCTGGAAAATATCTGTTTCTTTCATAAAAAGCCAAAGATACAAGCCTGTGCATACAGATATAAAGAGATATGACTGCCAACCAGCATCTCTCTCTCCCCCAGTCTAATAGCTGAATGAAATAGGTTGGTAGTTGTTGCCTTCAAACCTGACCCCTCTGAACTTTTTCTGATCCTGTGCACCTATTAGTGATAGTGCAAAGTTTTAAATCGCTGTTATAAAATAATTAACATGACCTTGCACCTTTTTATTAGCAATAGCAAGTAGCAGAGTCTGGCTGCAACACACCATAGACTCCTGTCACAGAACGGAGAAATATAGAGTTAAAATAAAGCAGATATGGTACAAAAATAATTACAATATGAATGAATGAATTATGATTGGGCTGCTGTTTTGTCTATATATCCACTTCATCTCAGTTAAATGATTAAAATTCCCAAATTACCATGCCCACGATGAGTGTTTGCAAACCTCTGATCACAGCTGTATAAAGGTCTGAAAATCTTGACACTAATGCAATCATAACACTGATGGTTATTTATGGCCAGTTATAACTCTGCACTATAGCTAATCATTACATAGAAGTCCTGATCTAAAAATCTCAAACCGAACTCTCAGCAAATTTTACTCTCTTTGCCAAAAAAAGAATTAAGGAGCAGCACAGAAAATGCCAAAAACAGTAAACAGGTGGCTAATAGAGATTGTGCTGGTGCTTCCCATAGCTAGAGTCGCTCCAATGGGCAGTGTGCCGGCAGCAGGTGTAAGCACCTGCCAGGAAGTTGAACACACAACCAAATATAAGAATAGAAGAGGTGCAATACCTGGTTTGAAGTCAGAAGAGCTGACAGCTAGGCTGATTTGGCTGAAGGGAAACTAAAAATTAGTTATTAAGATTATCCAATATTAATAACTTTATAGATAGTGTTATTTTTATGACTTTCAGATTGAACCAAATAAGAGCAGCAGGTGACTGTCCAGCACCTGCAGCAGTGTGATGATGTTGTCTGTGTTTTCTTAACAAATCCACCTTTAAAAAGTGTCTTTAATTAATCAAAGACAAAATACATACATATACATAACATACTAAAATTCAAAACTGATTTTACATCCAGTTTTTTTCACAAATTCTTCTGGCAAATCTTGCAAAAAAAAGTGATCTGATCATTTAATCACAAATCCAGACATACTAAACAGATTTGATGACATATGATTGTATAAATATGTTTTATATATTTATATGTTTTATCTATGTTTTTAGACTATGTCACTTTGTTTTTATGGGGCGTAACAGGTTAACTGCCTTAAATTTATTAGGTAAATCTCTTAAAAAATCTGGTAAACTTTTAAAAAAAGTAAAGTAAGAGCATGTCAAGAGGTTTCTGCCTATGTGCATTTCTTTCTTTTTCTTGTTCAGTGTTGTCCTGTTCCCTTCACCACAGCTTGCCGTGCTGCATGGGGATACTACAATCGGTCAAAGAAGCAGTATAAATGTATGATTTTTTTGTCTGTTTCAGGGAGGAAAAAAATTAATGGCTGATTCAAGTGAGCAATCTTACACCGATTTTTTTTAAAAAAAGGTGAAGTAATCATATCAAAACGCTACATTTGCGCTTTTCACAAAGATCGTAGCACTGGTAGGATTAATGTTTGATATACTGAAAAACAAATGCACACGTAGGCTTGGATGGGAAATTGAGGTGCGGTCCTTCTTTCCCAAGTTGCACTGTGGAAGCTTCTACTGCTGTAAATGTTTATTGAATAGGCTCTAACGGTGGCTCGTACTCTGAATGGATAGCTTCATTTCACCACTGACTCTACAGTCACACTGTCCAGTGTTACATTTAATGCCCACCATGGAGCAAAAATTACCATTTAAAGCTTCTCTCTGCAACACTGGATACGAGTGCTTTAAGAGAACTGAACGTAAAATCAATAGGCTGTTTATGGTTATTGTTGTGTGCTGCTAATAATATCCCAGCCTAATCTGGTAAGCATTATCAGCTTTTAAATGTACTAAAGTCTTACCCTTTAAAGCCATATATTCAGCTGAAACTATAGCACACTCTAGCACAGCAGTAACCTAAATGACTGAATGTAGTCAATCCACAAATCGATGGGTGATGTCGTCGGCTGTCACCGTCTTTTATATACACCAGGGGTCCCCAATCCCAGTCCACGAGGTCCCTGCAGGTTTCAGATCTCACCCTGGGTCAACACACCTGAATCACATGATTAATTCATTACCAGGCCTCTGGAGAACATCAAGACATGTTGAGAAGGTAATTTATCCATTTAAATCAGCTGTGATGGATCAAGGACACATCTAAAACCTGCAGGGACACCGGCCCTCGTGGACTGGGATGGGGGACCCATGATATACACCTTTTGGTTTATTGTCAGCGTCTGCACCAAAAGGACTTCACACACTTAGGATTTCAGTAAAGACAAGCCTAAATTTCTCTAGTGTACAGCAAAACCAAGTCTTAATAACTTTAAGATTTTGTGCCGGTTGTGTTTACATTCTGTAACTTTTTTGTAACATCTTATATATAATAATAATGCAGCTAACGCTCAAGAGACAGCAGCATATTGAGGTACAGTGACTATATGAAAAGAAAGCTATACTGTTTGCAGCTTGTTACTTCTTTTTCTTTTCTGTCCTTTTAACCTCGTCTTGTAAATGAGATCTCACCACCTATGAAATAAGTATGTAATAGAATAGAAACTACAGCGCCTGGACCAGATAATCTATTTTTCCACATTTTCCTTCCTTTCATCCTCTTGTATTTTAACACCAGACTCTCATATTTGTTGTTTTAGTATCAATGTCTGCTTGAAGCCACATTATTTTATCAGCATGGTTGCTCCCGGCAGCACTTTTACCCGCAGTGAAGCAATTGATGAAGAAGGACCGTGCACAGAAAGCAACTTTTGGCTCGGCTAGAAATACCCGCCTTTCCATAAAACATTTTGCCCAGACAAAGTAAAATGAAAAATAAATTAGCAAACGCTCTGAGATGCAAAATATGACTGGGGGGTGATTTAGTTTTGTCTGCAGAACAGTCCAGTTCACTGTTGGTGTGATTTAGCACAGCACTATATCTGATATTCCATCAACTCACGTAATTGAAACGTATTCTAATTAAAACATTAGTCATCAATCAAAGGCAATCCACCCAACAATAAGATTGATGAAATACTATGGTGGTATATTAGTGTCTTTCACTGAGGTTGGGTTTTGTAAATAACGCTACACTGTTATAATAATTTGGACAAAAATTTAATTTAAAGCACTCCGTCTCTCCCTCGTCGACACTTATGCGCGCTCATCTCTGCAATGCAAAGGTGCTGTTTATCTATTGTGACCACTTTATTACCAGCGAACGCAGCATCCATAGCAGTGACATGAACCCCAGCTCAGGGCCTCAGTGTCTTCTCTTGGCATTATGTGGCACTAAAATGGAAAACAATACATGCATTGGGAGCTGGGCCAGGCAGCAGGCTCACTGGAACCAAAGGTCTTTGTCTTTCAATAAATCAGTGGAGGCAATAGCAGGGATGATTGTGTAGGCTGGCAGCCATAGAGGAGCTATTACTTATCCCCCTGTCAGGGTACTGGTTCCAGTCATTGTGCTCAGGCCAGCAGCGGGTCACGCAGGACAAGCTTAGATATATATATAACATATAAGATCCTCCAGCAAATGTGCAAGAGGATGTTATATATGCATCCTTCTACAGAATAAAACTGGCCAGTAACACTATGAACTGGTGTGTGTTTGCGTGAGTCTCGCCAGTTTGCTGCAGTTCCTCCTGACCTTATAAGGCCACAGCTAATCTGCAGTCAGGCTTTAGTGTCATTAGTCCTTTCATTTGCCACTCTTCTTGCCGCTCATACGCTCGCTTATCCATCAGTGACTGTCGAACAAATCCGTAGTTGATTTGCAATCATGATGCCATTATGGGACTGTATTGGTGTGATTAAAATTTAATATTCCTCTGCTGCACAAGGCTGCAAGTAGTTTGTTCATTCCCTTGTGCGCTGACAGCAGAAAAGCCTGGAGACTGCGTAGTTGCACCCTTGGCTGAAAAGAAGTAAAGAAATCACAAGAGAGAAGAAATTAATGATGGGGCAGACTTGGGGAGAATATGGTGTATTAACCTATATGTAGGGCAATTACTTTGCAGTATCGTTGCCTCTTGTGCTCCCTCCATTTGGACTGCGCTCAGAGAGAAGCTGCACCGTGAGACTCGGAAGTCAAGGTCATTTCTTCTGTATCAGAGTGATTCAAGGCCAATAAATCCAAACACCCAGAGAGTATCAGCTCTGAACAAAGAAGCAGAACAGGATTTGTTTTTCTTCTCACTGATTTTCAAGACATAGTCCACTAACATTAACAACTATACTTAAAGTATAGAACTCAGTGGTATTTTTTAAGTATAAGTGGTGTAATATCAGTGTCTGATTCACCTGTTAAGTATTATTTTATTCTGTACAAGCACAGCACTTGAATTTATAATTATTTCTGTAACGATGATGTGTGTCACAGTTATTTACTAAACAAAATTCAAAGTACTTGTGAATGACTATTTGTTTTTGTTTTTTTATCAGTAGTCATCCATTCATTCAAGATATTGACATCCATCATTTGTTTATTATATTATTAAATAACTGAATGGACAGAAATGACTCAGTAGCACTAGAGTAAGAACAGAACAGACACCTTAACCTCTGAGCAACTACTTTGATGGTAAGTTGATTGCTCAAGTCAACTGGTGGGAGGCAACTTGTTTCTAAACAATCACAATCCAACTCAGACTGATTATGATCGCTCTCAGACAGCATCACAAATAATAACTGACAGACAGATTGATTGAAACTCGTCTTCAACATGTCACTCTGCAAGTGGGGACCCAACTCAACAGGTTGTATTCTGGTATATCAGTGAAGTTGCTGAGCGCTTATCGTGTCATTTTGCAGGTAAATCACTGCCATGCAGCAACTATGTCACAATCTCTGGAGGAATTTCTAAGTTTCTGTTTCAAATCTAGATTCTGAATGTAAGTAGTTAATGTGAATTTCCATTGCATGTGAATTTCGGTGCAAGTAAATTTGCAGCAAGTGCTAACAGTTTTTCAATTTTTGCTAATTTATCATAGTTAATCATCAAATTGCAGAAACATTGACTGTATCTGCCAACTTGACAGCAACCGACTGCAAGTGCTCGCAGACCTGGTTGCAAAGATAAGACAATCACAATCATAATTCTGTTTCCATGACTATGGCACCAGAGAGACAGTCTGGGATCTTGTTATGATAACTGAAAATATAACAAATCAACAAGCAGACTGACTGAATTTATTCCCAATACATGGTTAAAAAAAAAAAAAAAAAAAAGCTATTTCAAGAACCCACAAGCACAACTGAACTTGTGGATTAGTGGATTTAAAGTAGAGCTGCAGGGTGCTGCAGAGTTATAAATATGCCAAACACAGATCCAGTAACTCATTTGAAAACTGTGGGTAACTATCCATCATCCAGCAGAGTTACAGTTCTTCAGTTCTAATACTGAGACACCGAAATAAAGTGCAATAAAAAGTTCTCGCAAAGAGTCATCAGTTGCATTGAAGCACCACAATATTACTAAGTAAGAGAACTAAGAATAGGTTCTGTTATCGACTCTTATCATATCCATCAAAACAAAAACAACACTACTCTGGAGGATCTATTACACAATATATAACAAAATTGCTGATCCAGATCAAAATTCATCCTGAGGAGACAAAGTGGGATTTTCTACAAGCCCTCTTCATTACTTCTGGAGCTCAGTTTGTCTTTGTCTGTACTTCAAAAATCCCCGTGTCCCTATAAAAAGGTATTAAAAAAGAAAAAAAAGGAACTAATTTCTTTATATTTTTAGATTTGTTTCTAAGGAGCCAAACGTATTTTTTTATGTTTAAAAAAAAAAAGTTGTTTTGTCTTTCTGTGGTTTTCTTTGGACAGTGGCATCTAAAAAGGCACCTAAATCAAATGATGAATCAGTGCTGTGACTATACATAACAGACAACTTGGAAAAAGAACTCCGCCTGTTACAAAAACACATTGTTTGCTATCTTTCAACTAAAGAAATGGGAACAGAGTTTGACAGGCATAAAATAGTGTTTTTGCACCAAGGAGCTAGTAGCCAAAAACGTGGCATATCTTGCCACAGTGTGCAGGATTTAAATTTCTTTTAGGGAAATTGGACAAGTGGAGGATAAAAGAAGAAGTGGCAGGTGAACGGTATCTGAAAGTCATGAAGAAATAGAAAAAAAAATCACCAAAGACCTGACACAAAACCCGAGAGATGCATCTGGCACTTCAATTGATCCATCTACTGTTCACTGAAGCCTCATCAGAAATGGTCCCGGTGTAAGGGTGGGTGTCAAGAAGCTATAAGGAAGAGGACAAAGGGAGGAAAGGCTGAGGTATGCCAAATTACAAAAGACCTGGACTGAAAATCTGGGGCAACAGATCTGACGGAGCGATGAATCCAAAAATGTGAAATTGTTGGTATGGAGGAGGTAAAGAAAAAGGTAGAACGGTGAGTGTCTCCAGACATCTGTAAAACACCGTGGAGGCTCTGTCGTGATTTAGGGCTGCATTTAAGCCAAGATGTGTTGCGAATCTTGTCATGGATTGATGGAATTATAAAGACAGAAAAGTAGCATCAGGTTTTGATCCACCATGTAATACTATCTAGTTTTTCAGTATGATAGTGATTCTTAACATACTGTCAGTGCAGTAAAATCATATGGATTGGCCTCCCCAGAGCCCGGACCTCAACATTATTAAAACAGTGTGAGATCGTCTTGACCGAGGATGAAACAAAAGGCAGCCAACATCCAAAGGAGAGTTTTTAATGTATTTCAGGAAGCCTGGAGAACTATTCCTGAAGACTACTTAAAGATATGAGAAGAAAGCATACTGTGTTGAAGAGTAAAGGTGGTCCCACCAATTATTGATATTAAGAAATGAGGAGTGAATCGAGTTGATAAGCCTGATAACAATACCAAAAATTGTGAAAATGCTGGTGTAATGCAAAAGATGTTGAGGACTGCAGTTTGTGCATTTTCGCCTGTTTGAACAAAACCCAAAACTAAACTGGGATCCAGTCACTGAAATATTATTCCCTGTTGTGCACTACTGATGAAAATACCACAGGGTGGCATTAATAATGTAGAAGAGAAATTATGTTTTTATTTTTGTAGCAAACAATCTTTTTACCCTCCGAATTTGCTCCAAAATGTATAAAAATGCTGTTATGTGCAGAAATTTTTAAATTCTATTTGTTATTAATTCCAATTCAAACAGTTTTTCTGTATAGAGTCTCCAGTAATGTGATCAGCACAATGTTATAAAAGCTTAGCAAGTGTGTCCTGGACACCTTCAGTACATGATACCAAAATAAATCAATCAATTACAAACTCACAGAGCCTTGACAGGTCTAATGACTACAAATTAGTCTGATCAGAGCAAATATATCCACATGATATACTGAACAAGATTTTATCAGGAAGTTGGGTAATATTTTAATTGACTAAATGACAATCACTTTAATCAATTAAGGGAAAAAAACATGTAAGAGATGATACAGTATTGCTGGAAAATCTGGAACACGGTCCTGTTTATCCCATAAACTACAGGCTGACTGTTTCACTTCTGAAATTAAGATTTCAGTGGTGGAAGGATATTTAAAAACAGGGACAGTGCGACTTACTAACTGTGCTCAACGACACGCTCAGATTGCTTCTTTTCTTCTTCAGCTGTTGCATGAATCTTTCACTGCCTCCTCGTACTTTCTCAGGGGAACCAGGATTGAAGTGTAAGCCGGCTTTGCTTTACCTCTGCCGTCTGCAGCAGTTTCGAGACGCAGGCTTCGTAATTTGTGGCGTGTTCTCCTCCCACACAACACGCCGAGACTTCACCTTGACTTTTAAAAGGGACGCGTCAGCTCGGCGAACTGACAGCAGACAGTCTTCGTTCCTCGGCTGCAGTGAGGAGGGAGATCAATGGGGAGACTAATGATGCTGTGCGTTAACTAACTTTGGGAATCCAAGAAGGACTGAAGAAATAGATGATAAAAATAAAAGTGTTGCGAAAAAGACACACGAAAAGTAAATAGAAAACATGTTACGTAATATAATGTATGCACAGGCAGCCTAAATATGTAGACAAACTTACTGCCAGTACTGCTTTCTGTATTGAGGATGTTTTTAATGGTTGTTAAAGCCCAAATTAAGATACATTTTACTGCTGCAGCATACAGTATTTTTTGCTTTGTTTTGGCCAACAGTGTGCTTACAGCTTTGTTATGGCAGTTTAGGGATAGCAGTAATGAAGGGCCATTTCAATGGGAACACGCTTGAAACAAGCCTCATGTCGTCAGCAGTCATTTTCTATCACGCTCCTGTGGCTGATTTGCACCGTATTTGTTCCAAAACCTTATGCAAAAGCTTCCCAGAAGAGTGAAGACTGTTACAGAAACAGTACCACAGTTAGCTGTTGAAACAAAGCAAACAAAAATAAGCTTTAATGCTGAAGTCAATTTAAAAAAAAATATGACAAAGTGCCCCCAAAACATAAAACAAACAACAAAGTCCAAAAACATAAGGAGGGGGAAAACACAGGAACACAGCAGGAGTTTACACTAAACTTAGATAAGCTGACAATAAGCAGACAGTGCAACAATGGAGAAATGGAAGACAGGACTATATATACACACACTGAGGACTTTTGGGGAATTGGAAACAGAAGAAGAACAAGTCACAAGTGACAACAATCAATACAACGGAGAAATTAAAGCCTAAAGCAAGGCACAAGAGACCAATAACTACCAAAGTAACACAGGAAAAAGCAAAAGACGCTGAATGTACATAACAAAAAAAAGGAATGAACAGGAGAGTCCAGCATAGAGATGGGTGGCAGTGATAGTCAAAAACGCTCTGAAGGCAGACCAAGTGGTCGGCAGTGGAGGCCAGACTCCGCTGGAGAGAGTGCTGGAGGTCACCCTGAGAGAACAGGTTATGGCAGAGGTTCCCAAAGTGGGGAGCGCCTCCTGGGGGGGGGACAGAACCAAAAATGCTTGGACACTGCTAGCATAATGGACAGGTTTTTGATGGGACTCCCACACAAACGCAAAGAAGAAGTGAAGCATCGCCAAATATGTTTCCAAACCAGCTTCCTACCAAGCCAAAGCCAAGAAAATATGATGAAGCATATCTTGCCTTTGGTTTCACCTACACAAGTGCCGAGGTAGGTATCCCCGATAGAATTTGTTTGCCCCACGTCGGGAGCACGCGCTGGGCTTCCAAATCACGGACAAACAGCATCCCACAGCTGTTTATGTTTTTAAACATATTTTTCACAGAGAGGCATTCTTTGAAAAATGTATTGATAGCAATGTTGAAAATTATTACACAGGGAAAAAACAACTACACGTAAAATAATTGCACCATGACGCCTCTGCCTTTCTAAATGGAAGGACAGTAACTGCGTGTGTATATGTAAACGTGTAAAAACTGCAGATAGTCAGATTAACGGTAACAGTATTTTGAATCTTTCTGCCATTGTAGAAAATCATCTCATGTAAACAACAACGTGGCGCACAGCGTGATGTGAAAAAGGCACACCTTTGACACTGCGTGATGAACACCGTCCACACGTAAACGCAAAAACGGAGTTTTCGAAAGTCTCCAACCTGACAGGAGTTTTAAAAAAATCCCCGTTTTCGGTGATTCACGCTGTTTACGTGTGGATGAAAGGCCCAAACGCATAGAAACAGCTGCGTTTTCATAAATACCCGTTTAGGTGTGGACGTAGCGTAAAAGAGTTAGTAGTTTATTTTCATTTGCTTATTATTTACTTTTATTTACTTGTATTTGTTTAATTGTTTACTAAAGGTTTAAAGTCTGAAATAACTGCAATGGAGTTTGAAAACAAAATATGGGTGTGTGTGGTTGGAGGATGTGTTTGTGCGGGGGCGTAGGTGGTGGGGGGGGCACGAAGATTTTCTTGTAAAACTAAGGGAGGCCTAGCGAAAAAAATCTGGGAACCACTGGGTTATGGTGCAACGTCTGGTGATCCTAGGTCAGAAGGGGTGAGGGGGTGGTCAGGAGCAGCACCAGTTGGGATGTCAAGTGGCTGTGGCCTCTCTGGCAGAGACTGCACTGACCAGAGTTGTTAAGTGGTTTCAATTACTGGGCCAATTAGGAACAGTCTTGTACAGTCTTACCTCATTTTTGAAGTTTTGAATGGCAGCATCTGCTGGTTGGTGTGAATTATTATTGGCACAAGAAGCTCCCTAACATATAGGTGTGTCGTTAAACTGTAATGAATATATTAAGATAAAGTTCTTGTCGAATTAGAGCTTTTGGTTTTAATTTGCTTTATTAAGAACTGAAAGAACTTTCATACCTAATTCAACAAGCACTTTAACCCTACAATAGGCCTGTAAAATGTATGATTAAAACAAGTTCAGTGAAAATATAACAAAACTGGTGTACTGATAAAACTAAAAAATGAAAGACTGGTGAAACCCCTGTTATTGAATTGTCGACTGATGTCATTCGATTCAAGGAGCACGGATGAGGAGGTGAGGAATGACAAGCTTACTTGCTCATACTCACACACTCATAGACATTCACAGACGGGCCGACAGGTGACAGGTGAGATCAAAGCCTGAGCAGCTGGTGGTCTCCTTCCTCTGGAGACGGACAGATGGTGTGCCATTAATTAAACAGAAACCACTGTGGGCTCAGCCCACCTGAGGTTAAGTGTCTCCCTGCTGAACTTAAATAGAGATTTCTGTGGGGGAACTGAGGATCTCTCCCTCTCTTCTCTCTCTTTCTGTCACTTACACACACATCATGTCTCCATCACTTCATATGAAATTGCATTTTCCAAAGTCTAGCACTTCACCCTAATCTTAACTCAATTTGACCCCAACTTTGAATCAATTATTCATTCCAAAATGTGATTATTTACTTTACAGGAACTTGCTTTTTGCCCTCAAAATGGACTGGGTTCCTTATAACTATATACCTTCACAACATGAGTAAATAAAACTAATAAAAGGGCATTAAAGAGCACCAAAGATGTTAAGTGTTTTATCCAGTTGTAAAGCATATTAGCCTCTTGCCATTCAGGCAGCATGAGTGAAAAGCTAGAAAATTTAAACAGCTATGCCAAGAATGAATTAACTGATAGCCAAATAAATTAAATGATTTTGTTAATGCTGTATCGCAGTGTTAGTGTGAAATACTAAATACGCTTGAACACAATCCAAGCCCCAAAGTAATGATTATTTTGGATTCCCAAGAGACATTTTAATATCTATCTTTGAAATTATGTGCTCTTAAAATTTTATAGTCAGCTCCCACAGTGTGTTTGATCATCTGTCTCAGCCAATGAGTGTGTGTGTGTGCGTGTGGCTTTCAGCTACAAGTAGTAAAACCAATTTTGGGAATACAGGTAATATATTAAAGGGCACAATAAAAACATGCATACAAATGGCTTAGAGTAACATAATGTATGAGCATTCTGCTTTGTAGAAGCCAGGTTCTACTTCACTTTGCTTCTTCTTCATTTTTATTTGCAACAACATTAAAATAATTGGACAGGTAATTGTCTGACTTGACTTCAACGTTCATTAACTTATGAAGCAAAACTCTGCAGATATTCCCATCACGCTGTGCTCATAAGTGACACACACACACTGCATATGCAGGGGAGAGTAAAAGTAAAATGCTCTACACCCGTTACTATAACTGTAATTTCACAGAAATAATCACATTATAGGAAATTCAAACTCAAAATTCAAGTAATGATATTTAATATAAATGTACCGGGATTCACTAAAAAAAGAGACAAAAAATAGATCCAACTGTGCTGTCCTTTATTACAGTTACCGATTCAAGCATCAGCACTGATCACTTGTTGTTTCTGTTTTCTGTTTCTGCCTGGATCCCAGTAGAAGCAGGCCACTTAGTGTGCTCAGGATGAAATATTTATCTCTTTAGCCAGCACTGCTGGTAAACTCTCCTGCTGCTGCTGGGGTCCATGCTGCATATCATGAGTCTCACATCTCCCCATAATCCACCTATAGACTATATTATAAAGGGTAATGCTTTACAGAAGAACACATAACGTAGGAATGTAAGGGTTAGGCATGCAACTGTTCTGGCCACAGCATTTTCTGTGAAGTGCACTGTGCTGTAAAACTTTGTGAAAGGAGTCTGATATGGGTCAGTGAGTCAGGATATGCTGAATTTTCCTGCCAGTAAGACTGGTGTTTTTGCCACTGTTACTCTCTGTTAGCCGCTATTAGCAGCGGCGAATGAATAAGCATGTTTTTGCACATTTTCCTTGAGGTAAGGAGGAAGAGGGTGGCATTGTCTTGTTCCTTCGCATTTTAATTTCTTTGGTCAAGGGGAGTCTTTCTCCTATGATAAAATGATCCTTCATAACTTGAGTCTGAAGGTGCAAGCACAAATTAAAACTACAGCACACCTCCACGGGACTTATTTTCTGCTCCATCTTTGGTGATGTGGCCAATCCATTTTTTTTTTTGTTAAAGAAATCTACACTGCAACTTAAGAAAACAAAATGAAAAAAGAAGAAAAAAACACAACAGAGGTGTTTCTGGGGAGACAATAACGTGACAGACCAGCTGCGAAAACAACAAGCTAATGGCAAACATGCATCTACATTATTATATGAATCATATGAATCATTCATATACAAAGTTTACATCAATTTCTCACTGTGATCCTTTGTGCGTTTTGGTTTCTGTCACTTCCAAAGCTTTGCAGCGTTTTTCTGGTTGCTGGTATTTTCTTAAGCTGCAGTGCGTTTGACCTCTCGGGGACATCGTATTATCCTGCAATTCCCTGACAATTAAGAATTAAGACAAATAAGGCTTTCATGCTGATAGATGGAGACAGTGTGGGTAAATAGAAAAAGGACGTATCAGGTTTAGTTACTTTCATTCATTAAATTAATGCTTTGCAGTAAGAACCGCAACTCTAGCATCTTCTGATGTCCATAGGGCATTTTTAACAGGCTGTATATTTTATGTAATATTATAATGAGTTACTACGTTAGGTAAATAATTCACAGCCAGCATAGGAAGCTCTTTTAGTTTTATGTAATGGTATCTGAAAGTACCTTTTAAACCTGGGTCATATTTGTTGACTCACTGCTATAGTTAGCATCCTGTGACTACCACTTGCCACGCTGTTCTGTCGTGTCAGTAGATGCTACAATCTATCAGCAGCTGTGAAGGGAAAGCTGCAGTAAGCCCCCCCCCGCCACCACCACCACCACCTGCCCGGGAGCTCCTGCGGTGGATTCCCCACAGGCTGAACCGGCTGACGTCGCCCTCGGTTACCTCAAGGAGCCTGTCTCCTCGTGTCAGCTCAGAGCTGTGCATCCCGGCTTGAATACTTCACCCCTGGATTTCCAATAAGAGGAAGGCTGTGTGTGTTTGTGTGTGTGTGTGTCAGGTGTCTAGTCTCCTTTCAGCTAGTAAACAGTATTTCAAGTGGTTTTCTCAGTGTGAGGTTTTTGTCATTACAAAGAATGTGCCAGGTATATTAATATTTGAAGACATTTATTATATAGCAAGGTAAGTCACTGCTTATATTGTAGCTCAGAGTGAGAAATAACTTTGGTATAATGGTTTGAATGTCTGGATGGGTAACAGGGAAAGAATCATTTGTTATTTGCCCTAAAATCCCCTGTTGAATCCCATCAAGTCAGTCAGTCAGTGTTTTGAACTGCCTGAAAACACTTCAAAGTAAAATCATCTCTTTCAGCTGAGCAAAGAGGGGAAGAAAGACAGGCAGAAAACACACACCAGCAGCGAACCAGCAAGAAATTAACTTTTAAAATGCACAGTAATTAGTTCTGCTGATCTAGACTCCCCGTGGCCTTGGCTGGGCCAGCCGCACACGTCGATTTCTGTCAGGAGATGTGGCGAGAGCTCCCACAGGCCGCGTGGCTGAACGCTGCTGTTCTTGTCATTGCCATCACATCACAAGTGTCCCCTCAGTCCCTGTCCAATTAGAAGCCGCTGTGGACTCAAACTTTGCACAGTCATGTTGCAGAACCTGTGGCAGGACGAGGTGGGGAAGAAGAATGCAACTTAATTTGTTACTGAATTAAGGTTTTCTGACAGATTTGACAGAAAATCCTCCAATGTTTGAGGATGATTATGAATTCTGCCAGGAGAATATTTTCTCTTTTAAAAAGTCACAAATTACCTAGCATAACAGGTATGTTTAAGCAAGCAGTGCACACCTCCTAAAGCTTTTCCAATTAAAATAAAATTTTACATTAATTATTTAAAATGTTTGTCCTGCAGTCTGACCAAATATTAACAAAGAAATCAAACCTAATTGGAGTTAACAGCATATGCTGCATTTACAATTAGTTGTCAGATAAAATAACAAGGTGCTTTTCTTCACTTTAAGCCTCAGTCACAGAGCGACGTCCTGGCCTCCCTGCCACAAGGGAAAAATAACCTCTTTGTAATTGCGTTGGTCTCTCACAGATTGCTGCAGTCACCTGTAGTTTACAGTCACCTGCAAACTACAGATGACTGTGGCAAATACTTCTAGTGGTAGTGAAACTTGTAATAGTTGCACCTTTTGAAACACCTTATCGCGGAAACCAATGAAACCAACATGATTAAAAAAAAACAAAAAACTTTTGTTTTCATCACTCTCTTCACAGTTTCGCGGCCGCTTAGCGAGTAGTTGGCAAGGATTTGCAAACAAATCAGCATCTAGCAATTAAAGGAATGGCAAGAAGGTTTTTAGTGCAGCGCTGTATAACCCTTTTCAACCATTTTTACCTAGCAACAGCCAGCAACTACTCACGACTGGTCCAGAAATACTCATGTCATGCCACAAAGGCATGACAAGGTTAAGGCGAGCAATTATGACACCGATGGTGCCTTTAATGATCAAAAATCTAGCTCAAGGTCCGACAACGAGGCGTTGCTAGCAGTCCTGTTGGCAGTTTTGGGGTTTTTTTCAGTCTAGTTTTCCAGGACTAGTTTTGGATTCAGGGATAAGCTTGAATCCAACAGCCCATTGCGTGGTTGGTTCATAGTCTTCTTCTTCTTTTGTTTATTTTAGCAGAGGCTCTCATCTCTTTCTGCTTCTGTCCATCCTTTCTATATTTCCATTATTAAAAGCTTCTTGAATGGCAGGAGCGGTGTGGCATCTTATATGTTGGGTTTTTCTGAGTCATAAATTTAGGAACTGTAACATATGGTATAAATTTTTACATTTAAAGCTTCAATTTTAGAAGAATTTCAGAAGACTTTCCCGGTCCTACGTACAGTCATTTAGAGGTACCTTTTTTGTATTAAAACTGTGAATTAAAAATGTATTTAAGAGAAATGATAAATGTGTATATGGACAGATATTCTTCAGCTAAAAATTGTATGCTTGTATGCTTACTTAAATTTAGAACTATACAGACAAACTATGTGCTGACTTAAAATTGCCAATTTATTAGATATATCAGCAGATACTAAGAAATAATCGGTTTTATCAGTTCCTTTCAAGATATTTTTTTGAAAACTATTGTGCTACTGTAGCCGTTGAAAATAGCGCAGTCACATAGCTACTAAAAGGGCAAAAATCAATCAGACGAGGCAGGAGAGATCCAAAATAATCCTGCATTTTGTACATTTTGTGAATAAACACAGAAATGTAGACATAAGTCAGACCTAGAGGGCAAACTCCCTCCAATGGCATGACCTTTCGTGTTAAGACTCAGTCATTCACATTCCAGTGCTAAATGTCACCAAATGCCACATCAAGTATTCCAGCTCGCCAAGTCACAGGCCGAGATGTGAAATATGATTAAAGAGCAATAAAGGCCTGATGTGTTATTGCACAATCTTTTGGGGAATCAGCCTACCTGCTGCAGTCGACGGCATTAAGAGCAAAATTGTCACGTTGCTTGAAACTAAAACTGTGGTTTAGCCAATTAGGGCCCCCGTGATGCTGAGAGCTGTGGGGAGATGTTTAAGGAATCAATAGCTAGTTAATTTCATGCAGGGCACAGAGCGTGGAGCCAAGCCTGGCGATTATGTTTGAGAACACTGAAGTAAATAAGAGTGTTTACCCGTGTATTTATACATCTCAAAAAAACAGATTCCTGGCTGGGAACACAGTGGCATTGTACACGCTTAATTGAAAGACTTGACAAATAGGCTGTCCGCATTCACCGGCTTAGCATTGATTCAGAGCGAACGGGAACAGGACCGAAGCTTTACTGCGAAACAGACCATTTTCAAGAGAAAAGTCTTAAGTTGAGAGTGAGAGTCTTGCAGCCTATTCGCAGTCTCCTCAGGCTTGCTGTTGCAGTCTCTTGATGAGACCTTGGCTCAGATGAGCCTCAGATGTTTTCACACTCCGTGATCAGCCAAGAATCTCAAGTGGTCATGAAACACGTTTTGATTGACGTCGTTTTGTCACTCAATCACTTTGCATTTAAACCTCAAAACAAGGAGGAGAGGCTTGTTGGTTAAGCTGAAAAGAACCTGGGTGTTAAAAAGTAGGACGAGAGCATTTAGAGACTACAAATGCTAACCTAGAGTGATAGTGAGGTGGGGGAGTCCGTTTCTTTGTTCTTTGCCCGCTTTGTGGCAACTTGTAAGTTTCTTATCAGTATTATTTGATTAGCACAGCTTCCTTCTGTTAATTTAGCTGGTTAGTCAAGGACACGAGCTTCGCTTAATCGTCTAGTAGGAGTCGAATGAAGAAGAGAAAAAGAACTAAATCCCTATTTAAATCCAGCTAACCAGCCAAATCATCAGCAAAGTTTTCCCCACAGCATTAAAAGTGTCTGCAAATCAAGTTTCAAATGTGAGTTTCTCAGAGAAACTAACACAGCTCCACAGAGACCAAATATGTGGAGTCTGAACTGCCAGAACATAGATTTCCACATCCTTCATCCATCAAGGAACAAGAAGTTTCAAACTTGAAAAATGTTTCCCCGCTGGAAATAGCTCAGGGGTTTCGCAGCATTATAAGCAGGCGTGTGAAGGTAGAACATGGCCTTAGTCCTTAATGGGAAATTAAAACATTAAATCGTGTGTTAGCTTGAGAGGTCACCTTGAGATGTCATTTCACCAGATTTTTAGATGGCAAATGATAAAATGTGGCCAAAGAGATAACCTTTTGTTATATATTTTTTTTATTATTGCGATTAGGTTCAAGAAACAAACCAGCGGTACCCTGTGTGTCTGTCTGAAAATGTAAAACTTTCATGAATTTAAGAAAAAGATTTATTTATTTCCAAAAGCACCAGGATGCTAAAGTTTTAACAAACATTAGTGAAAGTGACTAAATGGGACTTTAAGCATGAAGAAGAAGAAAAGCAGAAGAGCTTTAAAGCTGCACTGTGGCTAATGCCAGCATGGGGGTGAATCTAAAGTGCTAGAGTCAGAGGCACCTGGACTTCTTTAAGGTCTGACTCCAACTATCAGCCACATATAATGGGGAAATTCAGTTGAGCTGTAGTAGTGTGTAGGCAGTCTGTGGGCAGCTTCAGACTGCTCGTCTACCTGCAGTCAGTGTCAGAACTATGTGGTACAGCTGGTCTGTGGGCCACTCTTGCTTGTGCTGTTGTTGGCCTGACAGCCAGCCGCGGAGAAGGTCAAAGTTCTAACATACAAAGAGCTAAAATGAAACCGAGGGATAAAAATAATGAAACAGTCCACTGCAGTCTGTGCTTTTTATACTGCGGTCTTTTTTTTGTGCTTCTCCCATTCTGGGTGAATTCCATTGTCGCTCCCTTCCCCGTTTCAGTCAAATATCAACCAACCAGTGAGCCACATGAAGCAACATACATTTGGGATTTATGTTGGTTGTGAACCCCTCTCCGTAGGCAAATAGCTTCACAAATGGACACAACTGCAGTAGCATAACATAGCCCTGAGGTCGCAGTTTAACCACCATTCACACCTCAACCCTGGACAACTTTGAGTTTAACCACCATTCACACCTCAACCCTGGACAACTTTGAGTTTAACCACCATTCACACCTCAACCCTGGACAACTTTGAGTTTAACCACCATTCACACCTCAACCCTGGACAACTTTGAAGATGGTAGGGTGGCGAAACAACTCACGAACATGTCTAGACATGTCCTGGTGTGTTGGGATTACCGCAAAGGTAGCAGCCCCACTACAGCTATATAGCCAGGACTCTTCCTCAGCTTTTCAAACTAAAGAAACCTTTATAAATGTGGATGATGTATTTAAAAGTGAGTCGATCAGTTAAGCTGTCATGAAGTAACATGTCAAGTTTCTGCAGTTTTTGGGCAAACAGAATCTGTAACATTCAGCCCATGGTCAGCCCATGGTCATAGTTCAACCTGGTTTCCAAACAGTTTGGGATGTAGTCCAGTTGCCGGACACAAATTTTCAAACATGTTTTTGTGTTCGTCAATAAATTTTCATCAGTACGCTCTCATGCACTAATAAAAAGGAAAGGAAAAAGTTCACATTTAAAGGTTGGAGGGGTGGCTTTGCACATGTTTATGCATTTTTGGTGGCTTCACTGGTAGAGCCATCCCCTGAATTGTTAACAAGGAAACAGTGTTTGTTCATACAGGACTGCTCACAGATAGAAGTCGTAAAGTACTTTGGAGAAAACAATCTGAGGGAAAATTACATTTCAAAATAAGATACAAGAATATAAACACATATTCTCTGGTTGACTGGTCCTCACTGGTGGTGTCATGCAGGATGGTTCGTTGGTATCATTTTATCTTTAAATCTATTTGAGGTTGACTCCCCTCCTTTTTATCAGAGCACATGTTACACAAACAGTTTAGTCATAGTCTGCGGTCTCAGGACTTCATTGCATTCACAGATCTATCGGTTCATACGGAGCTCGGAAAGAAGGCGTTCGCCTTTTCTGCCCCATCTTTAAGCCCCTCAATTGATTTCACTTGCAGACTTTAAAAGAGGTACAAATTATTTTGTGAAATCATCACTTGGAACTTGTTCTTGTTTTTGATGTGACTGTGTAAATAATAGACAATCTAAGATATTTACGTTTCATTTATAGTTGTAATTTTAATATATTTATCTGAAACCGGGCGCTCTTATGAATGAGCCAATGCATTTCAATAGCAGTACCTGCATAAGTAAAGGTTCAATAAAATAAGTAAACAAATATAAATGACCACAAAAAATTTAATTGGTGACCCTGAGCCCAGTTTGCTAATGGACTGACAGTGCAGCCCTTCTCTTTGGTTACATAGTGGCACATAGTGTTATCCATCTTCATGTGATTGTGCCTTTTCAGCAAAATTGAATATATGCTCGGCACCTTTGGTTACTTACTCATCTGGCTCCAACTCATTTACGTCAATTATCTCTAGATTTACACCAGGCGATTGTGGAGGTCTGGTCATCTAATGCAGAGCTCCTTCACTCTGCTTCTTGCACCAACAGCCCTTACAGAGCCTGTTGGTGTGTTTTGGGTCACTAACCAGTTGAAAAACTAATAATAGTCCCTTTAAGTCAGAAAGGAGACGGTGCATCACAGACTTAGGAATAACATTACTGCACATCCTCCTCCATGCTTTTCCACACATGCGGTTAACATCTGTTCACCTTTTCAGCTTTTGGATCCGAAAAAGTCAAGTTTAGACTTGTCAGGCCAAAGATCAGATTCTTGGTGGTGGGAATCGTCCTGAACGAGAAAAGATGGCGGCTGTGTTTGGCTCTGCCTCTGCTGGTATTGCTGTCTCTTTTGAATTGCCCTCCTCCCTTTGTTTTATTGATTCAGAGGCACCTTTTAAAAAACAGCTAAAGACCTCCCTATTTAGACAGCCATTAAAGTAATTCTGTGTCTGACCTTGCGTTGTTCATGTTTTGTTGAATTTGTTTTTTTCTCTTGGTATCGGGCACTTTGTGACCTTGTCTGTGAAAGGTGCTGTATAGATAATCTTTACCTGCCTACTTTTGTATTTCGTGCCACAAGCGATTCTCTTCTTCTCACTGGGAGCACTTTCTTTGCAGCAATTCCCAACTCTTGACGATGAGAGGGAAGCAGTGATTTGGAATGAACAGTTGATAACTCTAATGCATTCATCCCCTGCAGTAGAGGCAACTCTTGGTCTCTTCTTCCTTGAAAGAGTTTTATGGTTTTTATGACTGCTCTTGAAGAAACTTTCAAAGTTCAAAGGACTGACTTATCTCCGAGTCCTGAAGTAATGATGTTTCTCTACGTTTATCCAAGCAATCTTTTGTATAAATGACTGCAGTAGTCAAGTAAATGGCCTGTATTTGTATAGCGCTTTACTTAGTCCCTAAGGACCCCAAAGCGCTTTACACATTCAGTCATCCACCCATTCACATACTGGTGATGGCAAGCTACATTGTAGCCACAGCATTGACAGAGGAGAGGCTGCCGGACACTGGCGCCACCGGACCCTCTGACCACCACCAGTAGGCAACGGGTGAAGTGTCTTGCCCAAGAACACAACGACCGAGACCGTCCGAGCCGGGGCTCGAACCGGCAACCTTCCGATTACAAGACGAACTGCCAACTCTTGAGCCACGATCGGCCGGTCTTTGAAAGTAGAGGTCTTTGCTGTGTTTCCACTACCTTGACACAACAGATGATTGTTCCAACAAGTGAAAAGTATTCCAGGTTTCGACCTCATCAGGACTTTGATGTGCACCGCAGTCATTGAGACAAAAAGGGGCTGGGTAGAGAATTTGTCTCAATATTTCAATGTAGAGAATAACTACTCATTCTACTAATTTCACTTTATTTTTTACTACGTTCAAACTTTTGAATATAATGCAATATTTTTGTCAGAGAAGAAAGGTCAGTCCACTAACATAAAGTTATTAACAACAATTCTGGTAACTGGTTAATAATTTTAACTCATAATTTTCCAAATAAAAGTAGAAGAAAAAAAATAATCGCTGGGTTACGCTCGTCAAATATGAAAGCTTGCTGCTGTTCTTTGCCTTATATGATTTTATTAATGGTGCTCATTTTCTCTCAGGTTCTGTCCTCGGGTCCCTAATGGCTGTGTGTGCATGTGTGCATGCATGTGTGTTCAGAAATGTCAACCAGGAGGCTGTATGAAAATCATATCCGGCTGTAATTATGAAAAATGGCAGCGTGCTCATCCTGAAGTGAGGCATCATTACAGGCTCGAATCTGTGAGACAGAGCGAGATGAGAGACTAAGCAGAAAAGGGACAGACAGGAGGGGGTTGGGGCGGAGGGGGCGGGGGAACCGAGGTAAATGTGCATCCATTATGTGAAGAGCATGGTGTATTAGTCGCTGTGGCTTAGGTGCCGGTCATTATGTTTCCATCCACTCGGAAAATATAGGGCTAAACACTCGACGACCAAAGCGAAGCTGCATTAGACGCCGCAATACTCACAATACAAACTGGTGCAGAAAACAGAGAAACTGAATGAGAACATGTTATATTACTCGATGTGTTGATGTCAGGTCTGCTAACAGTGATGACAGGCGTGTGGGTTGGATAATGAAGGGCAGCTACTGTTGCCATTTAAGCCTGTCTTAAAAACAGCCGTGTGCCTGTGTGATCTTTGAAATAGGTCTTATTAGCTGTAATCGTTCATCCTGTTCATGTTGGCCTTTAAGAGGTCCCCTTTTAAAAGTTTCTTGAATAGAAGTGTTGGGAGACAAGATCTACAATCCTCCTTCTTTTTGATGAAAAAATAAAAGAGGATTTCAGTTTTTTGGGAAAAAATATAAAGCCTCATATTATCTCCGGCTTTTCAGATTAGTCAGTCAAATGGACATCTCCCAAAGTTGCAGCCATTCTGCTCTAAAATTCCCTCTTTGTGTTACAGATCCTCCACAGCAGCTCAGCAGGGACTCGCTATCCGTGGAAAAACAAAGAGGGCCTTTTTTTTGTTATGTACAAGCGATGTTCTAAAAGTTTTCATAATGTTGAAATTTGCTTTGGGGATCTGTTGGTATTTGGGCGCAAAAGGCAGGCAGGTAGGTGGTTTATTCAGCTGAAGCAGCACAAAGCTTTTTTTTTTCGTTTGTTGTTTTTTTTTTTTTGAAGGTTGAAGATGTGTCTCAGATTTTCAGCTGAGATTTTTGTCTGCTTCCTTAAACAAAAGGCAAACCACATACTCAGAGCAAATGTGCAGGAATGACATGGCAGTGCTTAAAATTTTAATTGAGCATTTTATTTAATCACTCCTTCAGCTTCTTTATAATGTAAGAAAATATCATTTAGTTCGCTAAATGACCACCAGCCGAAACAGGACATGCTGATCTGAGCGCAGTGTCATTTTTGCAGGCTGCCCTGGAAAAATGTGCCTTTATTAATGCACGTGCCACATGCTGCCACAGACACTCTTATTAAGCACAGGATGGTTATGACTAAGTATTTTACTGCGTTGTACTACAATCACTCAGAGCAAATATGCAACTTTGCTCGACATTCATTTCATTTATAAAACTTCTCTAAAGTTTCACATTAACGTCAGATGAACTTTTTATCAATGAATACATTTCTTACAGGCAAAGAAACAGATTTTGCAGTTTCACTAGAGGCGAATCAAAGTATACAGGGATATTATACACAGTATACAGTAAACTACAATACAATAACCCTCCACTATAATTTTGCCTTACAGTTTCGGGTTAGTTGTTGAAGTACTGAAAATATGATAGCCTGTTATTTTGTTACTGTGTTGCTAACTCCCCATTCTTAAGCAAAACAAAGCTACAAGACATACTAATGATATAGTATGAAGCTAAAGGCTGTAGCTAAATTTGAGAAGTCTGAGAACCAGACTGTTTAATCCTCTCCTTACAGATGGACAGGCAGATGCATCAGTTAACATGTTTAATGTTTGTTCATAAGACTACAATGTTTAAAAGAAGACTGAAAAACTATGGCTTGTTTGAGAGGGTTTCCAATAGAAAGCCTCTTTGCTCTATAAAAAACATGCTAGCACAGCTTAGGTTAAATAACACCTGAAACTACACGGCTTCTGGATAAATGTCCTTTAGAGCTGTTTATATGTTTCTATTAGAACTATTCTGTTAGATTTTCTAACTTTGTAATGTATTTTATTATTTAATGTAGTTAGTTAGTGTTCTTACAGTGTTTGTATGTGTTTTTACAGAGATTAATAAAGTATTCTGATCCTGATTTGGACGAAAAAAGACGGAGAAAAAAGTGGAGATTATTTGGGTATAATGCAGATAAACATAAAACACCACATCAAGTATTAAACACGGTGGCGGAGGAGTGATGATTTTGGCTCGTTTTGCAGCTACAGGACGTGGTCCAGTCCAAGTCCAGACCTAAACCTGAGTGAAATGCTGTGGTGGGACCTGAGCTGTGCAGAAATGGATGCCAGCAAATGAACTGAAGCAACATTGTAAAAAAAGAGTGGACAAAAATTCCTCCACAATGATCTGAGCTACTGATAAAGTCATCCCAGAAGTATTAGTTCTCTTATTGCTGCTAAAGGACAAGCTACTCAAACCCGGGAACTTACTTTCTCTTTCCACATAACTGTAGATAGAAAAAGAAAGAAATCCATCCCCGTCCATCAGAAACATCATTATCTCAAGGTCATTTTCCACTGTTGAAATAAATTGCTTTCATATTATTAGAACATCATCACTTTCTCTATTTGGAAAATTCTTCATAACATATTAATGATCATTTTTCAAATCGCCCATTATTTTCTTAAAACCAAATTAGGTTTTATAACTCGCTATTAACTGCAGTGAATGAATTATCCTGGAGAGAACTGTCACATACAGAAAAATTTGTCAGCCAAGGAAAAAGCTCCAGAAAAAACGAGATATTTTCCACCCAAAGTTTGAGATCTTATATGCACGAAAAGCTTGCTTGTACTCGGTGCCCTGGTAGATCTATTTGAATCACAAATAACATCATAAATTTGCAGAGCACAAGGAGCCAGGGATACACAATGAACCATTGACTGGGAGCTAAAATCCCTGAGACAACATTTGCATCTCAATAAAAAGCCCTTACATAGCAGGTTAAGGCCTCCATCTATCTCAGCATGCAAAACATCAAATCATAGCAAATTGTTAACAAATAATGTGTTGACTGGGAAAGTAATTATAGAGACATATGCTCATAAACAATACACAGCATGTAGCATATGTACATTGATATGTGTTTATTTCCTTTCTATGAAAATTCTCACATCTCCGGTTTACAAAGAAAAGTTTTACTTGCCTAATTGACACTGAATAAATCTAAGAATGCTGAAATAGAAAACATAAATGCAGTGATGTGAGAGCATGGATTGCTCTCAGCACACTGATAAAACTCTGGTGGAGGCATAAACATTAACAGGAGGTGTTATTCCTGCGTGTCTTCTGGTGTTATGAACACAGTTATATCATCATTGCAAGTTTTTTGGTTTGTGGCCAATAAGGAGGACATACACGAGCAGCGTTTAGTCCAAAACAGAGCTGCTAGATGTGTCTGCATCACATTAATACTGACAAAACGTAGCCACAAACCATCCTTGTTCCCTATCTAGACGAAAGCTCGTCCTTGATGGGGAACAAACATCCTCTCTGGTATCACGGTATTATTTTTAGCTGAGCTTAGATGCACCAGCCAGATAAAACAGAACTGTACTTGAAATGCTTCCATCACATTATTTGTAGATGTTTACATTTACATGTCTTCTCATCCGCGTTGTGACTGGAGGTTTTTCATCAGCTCGGGTGCTTAAAAGCAGCAGAGCAGCTGCTAACAGACTTTTCCATTCAAGGTTAGGGATGGAGTTTAATTCAAAGTCCTCTTTCACTCACAAGGTTGTTGTTTCTCACTGAGTGGAATCAGTTACAAAGACATTGCTGCACTAAGAACTTCCTGATTTCTTTGCTTGAAAGCAGATTGCCACACTTGTCTTTTTCATGTAGTTCTGCAAATACTTGCCAACTATTAGCGGAGCGTAAGTAAAGCTTGAGAAGCGTGACCTTTTGAAAGATGCTGGCTACAGCGCTAAGGCACAACACTGAAAACGGGATTTCTATACTTTTGGTTTGTCGAATAACCAAAACAGCAGACAACTTAACACCACATGTCTGCAAAACCTCAGTAATGTCAAATGCTGTTGTCTGTTTAGTATTTTATTCAATGGAAAATGTCCTGAGAGACGAAGGATTCTCACATTATTCTTTAGAAGTAAAATGGTGATCAAATGTGGTAATTAATTACAATATTGCAGAACACAGCAGAAACATTTTAATTGACATTATTGTCTATTTCATTGGTTGTGTTATCAAACACAACCAACCACATCTGTTGCATTATAAATTCTATCATCGACTTGTGGGATTTTAGCATGCCTGCGCACATCTCAGCTTTGTTTTTCTGTGTTAGAATTTGTTTGTTATTAGAGACATCTGCCAGACTAAGAACCTATGCAAACTACAGCTTTTTACAACTTACGCTCAGCTTTAGTCGATTGAGCTGGTTTCTGTTTAAGAGCACAAGAAGTTAAAAAGCAGGCCAGCTCTAATCTAGGTGTTCACAAAAGAATGGGATCAAACAGTTCAATTAGTGGCTGACAATGAAATCCACAAGTAAAAGAAAATATTGTGTTCTTGTCAGCCTTATTTGCTGGGTGTCTTTTTCTTCTTGTTTAGGCCATTTTGACAGCCTTTTCAAAGGCAAAACTTTTAACTGCATTTTCTTTCATAGCACCTTGTTTTGGGGCCACAAACATCTTTTTTTCCTCCATTCTCCTGACAGGGTGACCCTGTTTTCTTCTCAGACAGCAGCCAGCTTTTAGTTTCCCTTCATACAAAACAGCCTAGCTTTGACATCAAACCAGGTGTTGCACCTCTTGTGTTCTTACACTTGGTTTTGTGTTCAGCTTTCTGGCAGGTCACTAGTGCTTACACCTGCTGCTGACACACTGCCCATTGGAGCTACTCTCTCACTATGGCAAGCACCAACACAATCACTATTAACCTGTTTACAGTTGTTGGTGTTTCCTGTTCTGCTTCTTAACTTTTCTTTGGCAGAGAGAGTAAAATTTGCTAAGAGTTTGGTTTGAGATTTTTAGCAGTATGTCTATTGAGCTTTTAGCTATAGTGCTACAGCATACATCTTTAATGTCTTTAAAAACATGAGTTGGTTGAACAAGTTTGAATTTATTTTGGATTTTCTATAAACCACAGGCTCAAATATATAGATTCACTCACATAAAGCAAGACCTATTAGCTTCTTGTTGCTGATCATTATGGACTACAGCTGTGACCTTCTCTTTGCCAACATTAAAAGGATTTATTTGACAGCCCTCACTTGACCAATACTCAGAACAATGGGAAAGTCCAAGGAACTCAGTAAAGATCTAAGATGGAAGAATGCAAGCTGGAAAGGTCTCTTGGACTAATTTCTAAACAACTGCAAGATCAGTATGCGGTGGGCGTGGTCTGCGGTGCCATGCGGACGCACCTGCACGGCATCCGCAATCACACCCGCCTGTTAAAACACGGGGTTATTGTGGTGTGGTGTATTTGCGGCTGGCAGCTTGAGAGCTGCAGCCACGTATAATAAAATGGCTCAAAACTATGATCTCTGGACCCGCCGTGTCTCATTCACACCACACAGTTCAAACAATTGTATGCAGGTACAAATTATTTGGTCGTGTCACCGCTTCGCCACCAGGGCTAAAGCCTTGAAACTGGAAACAGCTGGAACACCAATATCACTGTTCACAGTGAACCAAGTTTAACATTGCCATGCACTGAGAGGGTGCTGACCAAGAAAGAAGACCCTGCTCCAAAATCAAAACATTCAAGCTTAACTGAAATTTTCTGCTGCCCACGTAGACAAGCCAAATGCCTTCTGGAGAAAGTTTTATAGTCAGATGAGACAAAGATTGAGCTTTTTGGCAACAATGAAAAGAGGTGTGTTTAGAGGAGGTTTCCAAACCTAAGAACATTGTACCAGCTGTCAAGCATGGTGGTGGTAGCCTCATGCTGTAGGCTGGTTTGCTGCTACATTGCACAAAGTCGATAATGAAGAACGAGGACTACCTCCAAATTCTTCGGCTTTACCTCAAATCAATAAGTCGACGGCTGAAACGTGAACATGGTTGTTTCAACAGGATGACAATCTGAAATTCACATTAAACTGGTTTTGGAATGGATAAAGCAGGCTAACATTAAACTTCTGGAGGGGCCTTCCCAAAGCTCCGACTTCCTGCTTTAAATATGTGTCTCTGTCAGGAAACCAACCAGTTTAAATCTACCAGTTCTGCCAGAATGGTCAAATACGGCTGCCAATAGTGTCTGCTCGAGGTGCAACTTGAGAAGGTATACTGAAACAAAAATTAGTGGAGGTGTGTGTATATATTTGAGCCTGTATGTACAGTTTTGAACCTTTGTGGATTAGTGAAATCAAAATAAAATCAAACCTGTGCACCCAAGTCTTATTTTTTAAAGTGATTGAAGATGTATGTTCAATCCTTTCACCCTAGAAACAAACAAATTCAAAGAAATCATTGAGAGCACAAATTTACCATACCATTCATGCTTGACTAGTGTATATAACAGAGTATAACACAGTGTATATAAACCTATGATTCCAACTGTATTTAACATTATAAGGTTGTAAACAACAGCAAAATAATACTCGGTGCATATCAAACCAGGCACAGTAAGTCAAAGTCAGACAGGATAATCACAAAGTACCAGAGCAGCATCTCATCATATTCTCCTGAGTGGATGGCTGTGCAGCAATAAGATAATATGTGTGAAGACGTGTAGCCAGCTCTCTCTCTCAAAGGAAACAGTGAGCACATGCTGCAGGGGTTTCATTTCAATGCCTGCCACCAGCATTGATTTAAGGCCCGGCATCAGCAGAAGCCTCATTTAGGAAAGTCATCTGTCTCGCCTGCCTGGGCCTGCTAAAAGGTTATTTAGCTGCCCAGTGCTTAGAAGCAATGGGTAGAGGTTAAAGAAGAACGCAGTTGTTGCGCGCTCGTTTTGGCTATTGATTGTTATGACCTGTTTGTGCTGACCTGTTTTACGGTGCGTCCACAGCCGGTGTCAGAAGAGAAGCAGGATTGACCCAGGGTGCGAAGGCTTACAGGGCTTAGTTTGGACGGTCGCCGTTAAATGGTAAACAAGTTTACCAGCACAGCTAAAGCTCACTAATGAACACATTGTGTCATTGTTACAGCTGCTCTGTCCTGTACTTGTGTACATTACCTCTGGCCTCAGACCTGGTCGCCATATACTGTTAGTGGGCACAGTTTGTGGTTCGGTTTGTTTTCTCCATAAAGAGACAATGAAATCAAACCTGCCGAGCTCAATGTGATGGCATGTCTTTGGAACACACTGCACTGTTTATTATTCATTACAAATTTGTTTCAGCTTGTAAAAGTGATGTTTTTACCCCCCATATTAGAAATGTTAGTGAGCCTTGGAGGTAGTGGGATGATATGTGTCACTTTTTAGTGAGAGCACAGTCTCGAACAGTTTAAAACAAAGCAAATCAGCATATTTCTGTAGCACAAATCCAAGTCCAAAATGTTGATTAAAGCAGTTACTGGATGAACAAATTTAACAGAAGCTGATGACTTCATGTGATTACACTGTGAGTGGTATTCTCTTCTATTAATGGAATAAAAATAATTTTGGTTAGTCACAATATAAAAATGAAGCTGCTGACCTTCGTTTTTGCAGAATTGTCTGGCAGCACGTGTCATAAAGTGAATAATGATGATTGTAGATATGCAAAATAACTGAGGGAAGACACAACTTTATCTTCAAAGGATACCTTTGCTGGAAGTGCTGGAAGTGTAGACACTTTAAGCTGCAGTTTTTTGGAATAATTGGATAGTTTCAGGGGTTCTGATTTATGTTATGTTAAATGACTTGGTGTAGGAAATTCATTACACATAAATAAACTTAAAAAGCTTCCCACCTGACCAGCACAGAATCCTGAAAAAAAAAAAAAAATCAGGGAGAAAGATTCACCTTAATATGAATTATGCAAAATTGACTCTGTCACAAGTTTTCTCAAAAACAGTATTCAGGGGTATTTATGGACACTATAAACTGCTTGAGTTAGGCTCTTGAAATATTTTAGGGTAAAAATATGTGGCTGTGACTCAGGTGGTCTAGTTGCTCCTGATGTAGCCATTAGAGTGTAAGTGTGCGTGTGACATTAGAAAACACTTAGATTCAATTCAGTTGATTAAAGGTGCGACTTATACTGTGAGGTGAAGACCCAACAAATATATAGACAGAGAATTAGACGACCCCCTATAAGCAAGCACTTGGCGACAGTGGGAAGGAAAAACTCCCTTTTAACAGGAAGAAACCTCTGACAAAACCAGACTGATGGATGGAGACAGAACATAAGACATACTTTGGAAGAGAGCATAAATAAATGTACAATCCAGGTCTAAACAAAACCCAGTTTCGAAATATATGAAAAGCTGAAACATTTGTTTTATTTTGTCAAATCACATAGTCCTCTCATACTCATAAGCTGCCTTTAAAGGGATCAGCATTGGCAATATTGATCCTGTATTTACTTGGTATCAGATCAATACCAAAAATCACACAGCACTATCTGGTACTATGGCTGTATAAATATGAACTCTCAGGAGTGTCGCTCACATAAAATGAGGGATAATTGAAAACATTTGGATGACATAATTTGGCACGTAGGGACTGATACTTTGTTTACAGTGTCTCATATAAAAACCACATAAAATCATCTAAAAGAGCCCAAATCAGGTGAATGGTTTCACAGATAGCACCCAGCACACATCTTCTTATCTTGGTCAGAAAACCCAAAAAACCCTTCTTGCTGCGTCATGAGGTAGCATGAATCTAATTAAAATGTCTTCCCACTCATATGTAAATGTTTCAAAAAGTTATATTGGCAAAATGAGAGTGAACGCCATCCCAAATTTCAGATTTATTAACAGAAACTTTCTCTTTCCACAAAAGCTCATTTGGATTCGGTATATGGTGTCATATCTGGGGAATATCACTCTGAAGACAGATGAAAATGTGTTTTTTTCCCCTCATATTCATGCTTTAATATCTGTGAATCCAGGTGTCTGTGGTCAGGTGGCAAGCGTTTGATGAACTGACATGGGATGGCCCTTTCTAAATGAATCCTTAAATCAATATTTGAAAGAAAGGTACAAAAATGATAACCGCACATTTTTTTTAATAAACCAGGTTATGTACACGGGTTTACACAAAATTACATAAATTGTGCATAACAAATTTATCATTAATAAATAAAACTTTGACCTACACATAGAAAACGCCTCACCAACTCTAAATATTGACATTATATATCAATGAATATAAAAGAAATGCCAATAATTTGTCTATTTAATCTCTTTGAGGCCACTCAGAGAGTACATCCTCCATGGCAAATGCCCTGTTGTGCGATTTCAGAGAAGGTGATATGGCTCTGCACCAAGAATTAATGGGTTCTTCTTTTGCCTACGCTCCTCCTTTCCAAGTTTTCTAAAATCCAGCTCGGTAGTTTTTTGTTATCAAGCTGACAGACAAACAGAGAATCCTGGCTATCGTCTCGGAGGAGGAACAATTAGCATGCAGCTGAGTTACAGCTGCTCTCCTGGGATCACTTGCCACCTCTTTGTGGAACTGAATGATGAGCTTCTGCATAGTTACAGTATTAAAATATTAGCCTGATTGCATTTCAATCAGAATTTGGAACAGGGCATTGTTTTTGGCATAGAAGCTGGCCTTGAAAGCTCCACCTGTTATTTGAGCTACCACAGAGTATTAAGAAGTAAAATGCAAGGCCCCTGTAGAGCTGGTGTGGTTTGTAATTCAAGCAGTTTGTGGTAACGACCCGCTACGCCTTGCCCGAACAGCGATAGATTCTAATCAAAATCTAATCCGTCCCCCAGCATCCTGAAGGAGCAGGTGTACATTAATCTGTTAGTAAAATTAAGCCTCTTGTTAAAGCCATGCTGTGTTTATCTTTTAATTAAAACCTGATAAATAGTTTACTACATAAATATCATGCATGCAGGGCATATGTGCTTCAATTACTGAACCTGTGTGCCGTTGTTTATCGGGGATAAGAGGTGTCCTATTATGGTAAGATTCCTGCGAAGAATGGATTGAAGAGGCTTTTCTGATTTAAGAGGCTCTGTGTCTGCATGGGCACTGAATGTGTTTGCACATGCTCGGTGTTTTGATACAGTGGTTTCTTTGTGTTTCTTCTAGGCCAGCAAGTCCATCAGTGATGCATGTATACAATGCCAATAGCTTGATGAATACAGTGCCTATCTGACGATGGGATGCTTCTTTCGAGCAGCTAATCACTTACTCTTCTGAATATAAAAAGGATAATATGATAGAATACCAAAATGCATAAAGCATACTAAAAGCACAGCAATGTGCTAGTTTACTTTATTGAGTCTCTTGTTAAATTGTAGCTTAGTATATTGATGCACCTGATGTACACATTACTCCAGTGCTTTATTTATTAAAACACCATTAAAGATCAAAATCTACTTTAAGTTAAATAAAATACTATATAACAGGAGAATGAGGTAAATTACATCATTCAGTTTCCAGTTTTTGTGTAACAAAAAACATACCTCAGCTTTTTCTTCCTGTTTCTCTTCCTTAAAAATGGCTTTAAGGCAGCCACCCGTCCACTGAGACCATTTCTGAAGAGGCTTTATTGAACAGTAGATGGATCAATTGAAGCGCCAGGTGCATCTCTCAGGTCCTGTGTCAGGTCTTTGCTGGTTTTCTTTCCCTATTTCTTGAGGACATGACTTTCAGATACTGTCCATCTGTTGCAGATAATTTTTTCAGGTCTGCTGCTTCTTCTTTTGTCTGCCAACTGTCAAATTTCCTCACATTTTTGAAGGACACACTGCACACCATGTTGAGATATGCCAAGGTATTTGCTAATAGCTATGGTTGCTTCAGTTACAGAAATGGGAATAAATGATGTGCTTTGTGTGATGGGTTGCTAGTAATAAAGTATCTAAAGATACTTTGAAAACCTTGAAAATTTGATTTCTGAAGGTCTTTCAATCATTCATTCAAAATGATCAATAGATTAGTCACGATTTGCAAAGGCAGATTGTGTGGAGATTAGAGAATGAGGACCCAAATGCAGACACAGATGCCGGGGAAGGTTTCAACTGAAAGTGAGCTTTTATTTGGTGGCTGTATAAAAACACTTTAAAGCAACAAACTAATGGAGGAACTGAAAACACCAACAAAACCTAAACTGGCAGGAGCTAAACAAATAACACGAGGAACATATAAAACAACGCAAAACCTGACACTGGGAACGAGGAACCTGAGACATGGAAACACAGAGGAAACGCAGATGAACCGATGAGGAACAGAGGAAAACACACACTATATATACAAACAAACAAACAGGCAGGGAACACAGCTGAACATAATCAGACCAGACCAGACAAAGGGGAAACAAAACTCAAAACACTGAACACGGGACGTGAGACTCTCCAAAGTAAAACAGGAAACAACCCGAACATAAACACAAGGAACACAAGGGAGGCACAGAGACAAAACCTAGGGGCTGAAAAATCACAAAGTACTAAAGAACAACTAAGGAAAGTAGAAATACAAAAGATAAAACCATGAAAAACCACTAAATCACAGAACAATAAGTAAACAAAACATAAACACGGAGTCACCAGACTCCGGACCGTGACAAGATATTTTAAAAATTAAACTTTAAAAAAGTGGAATAAATAAATAAATATAACATAGCATCAAACCCTACGGTAGTTTTCAAATACTGTCTCCACTAATAACTACTAATCATACTTCTAGTTCTCTGAATTATTAACCTTCTAAAATCTCCACTGCAAATTCATCTTCAACTTCCAGAGTAGTTTCCTCACATTATCATCAAACATACACATACATGTAGCATTCATGGTTAAATCAGTGGCTGTGCCCTGGCCAGTCCCCGAGGCAGTCAAGCAACATCAAACCGAAACAGTCCCATCACCAAGCTCCACTGTTACTGTGGCCAAACAACTCCATCTTTGATTTTTCTGTCCAGAGGACAATATTTCAAAAGGCCTCATCTTTACCTTTGTTTTCATGGCAAACTGCAGTTTTGCTGAAATGCTCTTCATCAGACAGCAAAGCCTTTTTCCTGGCATGCCATCAGATCATATTTGTGTAACCTGTGTTTTTACCCCTTGATGAAAATTTTGAAGTATAACTTCATATCTGTTGCCACACTCAGAGGCATCCAAAACATTTTTTTTTGTTTTTGATTTTTCCTGGAGGGCTTTAAAGCCTCTTTAGTTGAAGCATGCATTTCAATATTGGGAACAGCGAGCACAACATGTGAGGGGTTCCACCTGTCCCGCCCTAAAGAGACTGGGTGCCTGACATCAGACAGGACTGTCAACTCATTAAACTGTGTTTCCATCTTCTGTCTCACATTGCCACTCCAATTGATTTCTTTCAGGGAAGGGACTCGATTTTCTCCTAACCAGTCCCTGGAGACCGAAAATCTGGCATTATTTTTAGTTGACGCTGATAAAAATCCATGCAAGGAGGATGGTTTTGTCATAGACAGTAGGGAAGGACAGACTAAAAATGCTTGCCTGTACATGCCTGTCCTCTACTTTCTTCAGCTTGACAGCACCGTTAGTCCGGCCCATTGCTGACTGGCTATTCGTTAGCCCTCCGGCGGCATTCATTGGACTGAGAGCCTTTTCACTTTAGAAGCCATTGTTTCATGTCAGGGTGAATGCAGTTTGTAAAGTGGGAAATTCAAAGGTCTGTCTGTTGACAAAATTATCTGCATCTAACCTGGAAGCCCTTTTTTCATGGATCTGACAGATGTGATAATTAAGGAGTTTCCATGTGACTGGTCTTTTTTTCCTTTAAATTCACCGAAATGTAAAAAAAAACCCTTCAAAATTTTAATTACGCTCTATAAATACACATTCTTTGCAAGCTGTGAACCGGTCAGCAATTTCAAAGTGTTTGCGTTTTTGTTTTGTTGTATCCTCCCGTCGTTTACATACCATTAACTGTAACCCTGTTTCCTCCCGAAGCCAGCACTGCCGGTAGGGGCTGACTTTTTATTCTATCACAGCCCTGTTTTGGAGGCAGATGTGGTTTGTGGTGACTAAGCCGTAACCTGTGGCTGCCACTGATCGATCTTGGTTTAATGAGTTTAGCGTGGCAGTTGTGGGAGTCAGATGAGAAAAAGGAGGGTGTAACCAAAGCTGTCCGTCTTTATTTGCAAAACTCTTGTTCCAGAAGCTAACTAAAAACAAAAGAGAAGGTCACTGAAAACAAGCCATAGATTTGTGCATGAAAACCAACAAGAACACTTTGAGTTTGGCTCATTAGCTCTTGTAAGGCCAGTGTTTTCCAAACCAACGAACGTTTTATAATTCCAGCACTTGCTCAGTAAGATAAAGTGTAAATTGAACAGCCATCATTAAGGATATGTGAGAAAATACTTAGACGGCATGAAGTTTCGGACATTAAACTCTAAAAAGAATTGGAAGCACTCTAACGATATTAGATAGGAAATTTACAGTGGATCTGGAAGTAGTTCACAATTAAAGTACCGGGGGAATAAATGAATTGGGCATGAAATTGTTCTGCAGTATATTAAAAGAATTGCTTTCAACTTGGACGGCGCCTTGGGAGGTTTTTTTTTTTTTTTTGATACACTCTAAGATATGAAGTAATGGTGTGTTACACTTTTGCTGCAGCCGAGAGGAAGTGGAAATGAGCGAGGGAGGAGTAACCGGAAACAAAGAAGGGAAAAATACATCATCTGCTGTGAGTGAGAAGGAAACTCATTAAGAAAGGAGGGACGTGTGTCAGTGTTAGACGTCAGTGCCTCTTATGATTTGTAGTGCTGATTTTCTGTTGCACCAGCTCTGGAAGACGTTTAGCTTTTTTCTAACCTCAGTTTGGAGCTCTCATTGCTATTATATTTAAATCCCACAGGTGAGGATCTGGGTTATTTTGTTTTGGTTTTTTATTTGATAAATAGTGGCCTTTGAAAAGACTAAGAATGATGTTTAACACAATGCTTAGTTTTAATTACTTTATTATATATTATAAATCCAAATCATTCTTAGCATCCTGTAAACATGTAAACACTAAAAACACCAATTATAATGACATTCTGTGTAATAATAAGTGACTGCCATGAGAAGGAATAGGTCCAGGTGTAACCTAATAAACAAAGTCTATATAATGATACAAGACATAAACGCTAACACTTCTGAGAACACACGAGGGCAGGTTAACAGACACTTAGACAAAGGTATTAGGGAAACTGGTGTTATATAAACACGTATGAGGTAATTGATGAAAATGGAAACACCAGGGTAACAAGGCACAGCTGAAACTAAGACAGTGACAGAGGAAGTCAGAAGAAGGGTAAGACACAGGAGACAGATAACAAAATAAAACATGAAAAAAACTAAAGGTAAAGATGAAGACACGACATCAAGAAGCAAGAGGGGACTGACAATCTAGCTATCTAGATATAGATAGATATATACATACACACACACACACACATATATATATATATATATATATATATATATATATATATATATATATATGTATATATATATATGTTAGGATTGGCATCTGTCATTTGTTTACTATTAACTTTATTTTGTAATGTGATGACATAACTCTGTTTTTCTTGTTTTCTTCATTCTTTGTCTTTGTTTATTCCTTCTTGTGCATCTGTCTTTATGTCGCTCTCTTTTTTTTACCACCTATTCAGCCTTTTCTACAGAAGTCAGGGGAGGTGGACTGTAATGAGGGGTCTGTGGAGTTGCTCTTCCTCTAATCTGTGGAGGGAGGGTCTGCAGAGGAGTCTGCTCCACTGATGAGCGTTATTGACGTGTACTGTGAAACTCAAAACCCTCTGCTGACAGGGGGTTTTGTCTTCCTGCTAGATATAAAACAAAGAGCATTATTGTTATAAAAGTTGTTAATGTCAAGAACATCCTAAAAATATTCTTTGTTGTTATTGCAGATGTTATGGTGACAAACTGAAATGTTGAGATTTCAATTAAACAAAGATATTGGAAGACTGTGCAAACGTCTTGAGGCACTCCTGTTTTTTTTCTTCCTTTTTTTTCTAAGGAGTCAGACTATTTTATTTTTTTAAATGGTCTTGAGTTCTCCAGACTTTCTGAAGGTCTTTGAGCATTTTTCTTTGGACACTGGCTGCTTTTTCACTCATTTTCAGTCTAGTCCTTGTAGGTGACTATTTTCAGAGGAACTCTTCCCCTTTTTCTTTGTTAAGCCACTTAACACTGACCTAACAATGAACGAAAGTGGTGTGTGCGGACTGCAACTTACGAAAACACCAGCAATAAGAAAAACGGTGCAAAAACACACAAAACACAACGGAAATAGGAAAAACGGAAATGGAAACATGAAAAAAGAAAACAGAAATAGAACAAACAAAAATGGAAATAGGAAAAAACAGATTTCCAAAAGCACAAGGGAAGTGTTTCTGGGGAGACAATAACCCGACGGACCAGTTGCAGGAATCAAAATATGCTAAGAATTGCACTGGGAGACACTTAAAAGAAGTGGAGGATCCATCGATTTTGTGGGGAAAGAGAAGATGAGAGGTAAGTGTGTTAGCCTGACTATTAGCCTAAAAATCCATCATCAGTATTAAATGAATCATGAGATTAAAACACACTTACCTAGCATGTTTTGGTTCCTGCAACTGGTCCGTCGGGTTATTGTCTCCACAGAAACACTTCCCTTGTGCGTTTGGAAATCTGTTTTTTCCTATTTCCTGTTTTCTTTTCATAGAGTCGGCTTCTTTTTTTCTTTTTTCTTATTCATTTTTTAGCATGGCAATGCAACTGCTAATGCAGTACAAATCTGAATTAAAAAAAACACAAAGCAGAGCACCTACAGTCTTGGAGTGGACTCTTCAGAGTCTGAACTTCTACATTACTGAAAGGATCATCTTTGCAGAGAAGAGAACAAAAAGCAGCCAACATCCAGAGAAGAGCTTTGAATGTCCTTCAAGAAGCCTGGAGAACTATTCCTGAAGGCTACCTACAGAAATGACAAGTAAGCTGCCTAAGAGAGTTTAGTGTTGAATATTAAAGCTGGTCATACCAAATATTGACTTTCAAGCTTGTTAGAACTGCACAAACTCTGTTTTTCCCTTATAAACTATTTTCCATGTATATTTGTTTCAATAAAATGCTGCACCTATTTCCTATTTTCTTAGAATATAATACAAAGGGATGAGACTACCTCACAGTACTGTTTAATTAAAAGGAATAGGGAGAGTGTTAAAAAACAAAAACAATAATGTGCCATGTTTCTGGGGGCTAGTGTCCTTATCCTCGCTTTTCTCTTTTTGCTCCTCTAACTCTCTCGCTCTCTACCTCTAGTGCTCTGCTTTTCTCACCACCTACTCTTACACAGGTCCAGTGACTGGTTGGAGGTCTTGAGAGGCGTGCCTCCCAGCAGCTGCAGCGGGGGTGTTTGCCCACCTGTCTCCCAGCGTCTCATCACCACAACAGTATTCAGAGCAGGCTTTCCTTCTCCACTGTAGCTGGACTTTTTTTTTTTCATTTTTCACAATAGAAAACCTTGATGTGTGTCCTTATAGCTCAAAAAAAATCTTTTGTTTGGTTTTTTTTGGGGGGGGGGCAGTATGGCACCATGGTGGTCAGCACTGTTGCCTCACAGCGATAAGATCCTGGGTTCAAATCAAATTATATAGCTCCAAATCACAACAGCCGCCTCAAGGCACTTTATATTGTAAAGTAGACCCTGCAATTATACATACAGAGAAAAAAAACAACAATCATATGACCCCCTATGAGCAAGCACTTTGGCGACAGTGGGAAAGAAAAACTCCCTTCTAACAGGAAGAAACCTCCAGCAGAACAATTATCTGCTTAGTGATTCGTGGACTTCTTTGAAACTGCTTCCATTGTCTGAGTCTATGTTTGGGTCGTTCTGTCTTTGGTCAAACTGGGCAAAATAATAAGTTCAATGGACTGATCCAAATAGTCAGAGATCAGGGAAGTACTTTTTAAAAAGTAATTTAAAAACCATTTTGTGATGCAGCAGGAGAATATTTTTCCACCCAAAGAGTTTGGGGCTTTTTTTTCTTCCTGCCTTTTCTAAACATATTTGTAAGTTTTTCTTTTTCTTCTTAAAGTTACATTTTTATCAGATAGTGCATCCTGCATATGAGTCCTTTTTTGACCACTGATGAGGCTCACTTCAAAGTCTTTACTGAGGAAAGAAGGTTCAGAAAGAAGCAGAGGGATTGGGCTCAGGCAAAGCCTAAAAACGAAGCAATCAAAACACTAAGAGACTGAGACAGAATTATCAACAATGTGGCTGAGAACTAACGTTAAACACACGGCTTAAATACACAGGGGAGACAAGTAGACGCAGGTGAAACACTTTGGGTGGAGCAGGTAATCACACAGGAGGGAGACACAAGAAGGTGGTTTTAAAACAGAGGACAAGAGTAAGTAAAAAAAATTACACAAGTGTCTGACGGATGCTAGGATGGGCTTGGTGGAAGACTCAGATGACGGCTGGCTTCAGAATGTCCCTGTCCTCCCAGTATACAACCCCTCAACGTCAAACAGCCGGGAAACTCTTAGGGCCACCATCAATAACCCAACCAGGCAGCAGGGGTTTGGAACCGCTGGACTTTGAGTGGTTTTACCTCAGCCACATGGAAAGTAGGATGGACGTGCGTGGAACTGGGGAGCTCAAGCATCACAGGAACAGGATGGATCCCTTTGGAGATGGGAAAGAGACCCACAAATCGAATCCACCTGAAAAGGCAGATCCTTTGTGCGAGCTAGATCCCGTGGCCACCTTTGTAGGCAGGTGCTTAAATGTACTGAAGGTTCCTTGTGTAGAGTTTCATAAGAGAGATCCCACCAGCATGCAGCCAAGTGCAGCGGCAAGGACAAACCAATGCCTGCGTTGAAGGGACACTGACTTTTTATTCTAGATCTAGGGAGACGGGAGCTTATCTGCTTCCCTGGAAACGTCAGGGATCTCAATAATACCCTTTTTTACTCTTCCTAGTTATGTGAAGTGGAGATAACTTTGTAATACAGCGTGTTTTTCAAAGCTTTCCCTTTCCTGGAAATACAGGTGTTTGGCTTAGTGGCAGGGATGCAATCATAACAATAAGCAGCACAATTGTGGGCCAAGATTTAATCATCATCTGCTACAACAAATGCTTCCTTCTGCAAAACAACATACAGGTGTGTGTGTGTGTGTGTGTGCGTGCAGACACTTTCTTAAACACACAATGAAATTAATGATGCTGGCCCTCTTACCCGGGCCTCATGTCTTCAAATTGACCATCAATGTGGAAGCGGGTTTCCCTCAACAGATGGCTCATGCAGAGGTTCAGACAGATTCATTTGTTCCCCTAAACAAAGATGTCGCCATCAACTGCCAGACTGCTGACACCAGACCCCTATTAGTGTAGTTTAGTGGTCTGGGCGGGAGACTGAACGTGAACTGACGCAGCAAAACGAAGCGAAAGTACATCCATCTGTTCTGCCCCCCTTGCGCTACAGTGAGCGGATCCATCTATCCTTTCATCCATCCACCATGCTTTCAATTACTTATGAGACATTAGCTCTGTATGTAATTAATTGGTGCTGTTAATAGTGGATGCATCAAGTTAATGATTGTTAATTAAGGAGATGTTTTGGTGTTGTTGATTAGGCCTACGGGGCACATATCTGTTGTGGTTTATGTAAACCGTCAAGCCTCCTTTTGTCTGCGTTTAATGAGCTAAGTCATGGTTCGGGCTGCCATACTGCAGGTAATACAGCACGAGGGGCTGTTTAATCTGGCAGCAACAGCTCAGATTGGTGTGTATGCTGGAAGTGTTAGATGACGACCAGGACAAAGGAGATAATTCCCTGTCATGCGGCTTCAAAACAAGTGGAACAGACGATTAATTTCATAAACATCTGACAAACCCTGTGATGTCTGCTCGCTGCGGTGTACGTCTCCATTCTTTTTTCTTTTTTTTTTCACCCCACTCAACGTGATCGCTCTGACCTTTAGTAATGGACGGCCAAAAAAAAATATTCCACAAACACACAATGATGACTGTATTTCTCTTTCTTGTGTCTCCGGGGACAAATTGTCATTCTCTTGCCACAGATCAAAGATTCCTGTCAAGTACAGTCACTTCCACAGAGGATCTCTTTAACTTTTCTAATCTCGTAGCACAGGGAAGCATAAATCAAGGACCGACTCGTATCCGAGCAGAGGCGAGGCATCAATTAAGCTGGTTTACATGAGATTAATGATTTCACATCCTCAGGTCTGTTTAGCTTAGAGTGTTCTGTTTTCCTTGGGCTCATCTGAGAAGCTGGATCATAGAGTAAGCTGTGGGCTTTTCATCTGTGTCTCTGTGCTGTAGCTCGGTGTTCGCCTGCCTTTTTTTTTCTTATTTTTTTCCATCCCAGTGCAGCAGCAGTAGTAGAAGTAGCAGCCTGTATGAGGACAGTTGGTGCATATCAATCAGGACGCAGGGCGCTTTCTGATGAAGACCCCATCCTTCTGTGTCTTGCTATTGTTACATGCAGATGCACCACAGGGCTAAATGAGAGAATTTAGAGGCTGGTGTTGCTTTTACAAATAGACCGAAGGGAAGGAAGTGTACTGTAATTTTAGATGATAATAGCACTGTCAGCATGTGTGGGAGTAAAGTATTAGGGTTAGCTGGTGCAAAAGGCACCATCTTGTTGGTAAATGATGGTTTTGGATGGCGGCGTGGTTGTGGCCGGGAACAGTCAGCAGTTTCCAAAATGTTCTGTGGTGTTGGTCTGTGGAAGTGGATGCCTCAACTTCCACCACACCCTCGCGTGTGTGTGTGTCTGTGTCTGCTGGTCTGTGTGCCTTTTTAGCATCTGAGGAGCATCAATGTTTAACTCAAAGAGTGACTTTTTAAAAGCAAAAGCACATTTCTGTGAGCTCCGCTTTCATGCTTGAATATCTGCTTCTTGAATTATGCACCTGAGCCTCTAAAATGAGAGCTTATTTTGATCTACTTGCTGCGAGGGGACTCGAGGTGCCGTCTGTGCCAGCATGGCGGCGACTGTTTGTGCCCTAAGTGGTGGCCGTGGTGGGAAACCTTTCCACTGCTTTTGTGTCTGCGTGCGTCATTCAGAGCCCTGCATCATTCATGCTGCACCTCAAATGAGAGCCTTCTCTGGCTAAATAAAGGCTACCAAGTCTTATGCAACCAAAGTCCAAGCGTGCAATAACAGTATACTGAGCAGAAAGAAGAGACACAACTCGTTGCTCTGAAAATATCACAAGGGCGTCACGCTGACAAGTTTCACGTAGTTACAGGGTGATTTAACTCTTGCTTGTTCACAGGCACAGCTGTTTCTAAGTATAAATTCATAAAGTTCAGAATCTAAAATTAAAATTTCCACACAAGACCATTGCTAAACAAATCCTGAAGCTGTGCTCGTCTTTATCTACAGGCGAAAGAGCAGCTTTGTTAGTTGGAATCATCGTCACCAAGCTGGTGCCAGTGTTACTGCTGAGAAGCTAATGCTAAATGAGCGGCTAATGGGTCGTTGAACAACAAATGTAGCTGCAGGATGCTGGTTTAATGTGTTAATTTAGTGAAAGAGATAAATGAGGGGTAGCGGGCAGCAAAACCTGACCAGATCACACAGACAACAATTATAGCGCTTAACAAGATAAAAAGGCCAAGAAACAGAAAATGAGTTTAAACAGGCTGCCTGTTAAATCCATGACATTTTGTGTACACGCTGAGAAAATGGGCTCAAGGAAAGAAATGTTATGAAAGACACTGCCTTGCATATTTTCCTTTCCTTTTCACGTCAAACTCCATTTAGTTTTGACACCTCAAATTATTTTTGTGGTAAATGTATGGTGTTCTTTATGTGTGTTTCATATAAACACCTCTTTTTTTCTTTTTTGAGTTATAGAACCTTTAGTTACATTTCTAGAGAGGGGATTACCGTATACGTTACAATGTAGATTACAGTTCAGGTTATGGTGTAGATTAGGGTGTTGGTTGCGAAGTAAGTGACAGCGTAGATTAACTAATTGTATGTTACAAAAATCACTGATGCAAAACCCCAGTTCAAAGTGGCTGCATTTGGATGGTGGAGCGCTAAGTTAGAGGCTAACACTAACAATAGGTACTCCATAAGGCACCAGGACCACAGCTGGTGGGATATGTAGCAGACAGCTGATGAACGATTCAACACCCACCTGTCAGTAAAGGCATCTATACCTCTAAATTTTGAAACTGTAAATATTAATACAGTTTAAATGAATCATATTGCTGTAAACTGTAACCATGTTTATCTCTGCTGTAAAGAGAGACTAAGACTGACTCACTTTTAGAACCAGTCTCAAGTGGCCAATCAGGAAACTGCAGGTTTGACCACTTCATTTTAATTCATTTTTTTTGGACTTTTTGCATACAGCTGCCACTAACACGTGAACATATGTGTATGGATACATGTAAATGTTATATTTACAGCTTGCTCAGCTGCCCCCAACAGCTTAAACTAGTAAGATAAATGCCCCTTCATAAGTTTACAGTCAAGATTTTGACCAATAAAATCAGCACAGATCTCATAGAATCGGCTTAGCTACATTTACTTTTTCATACAAAACCAGTTAAGTTTTGTGTACTACTTCCGAGCTTTTTCAGTGTTTTTTACAGTCCAACTACTTTTTGAGCTCCCTCCCTACAAGAAAGATCCCTTCAAAATACCAATTTACTGTGACTTTAAACTGTCACTTTAATCCACTATCTCGTTGTTGACAGACTTTTTCTCCAGGCTTTGTTTTCCTCCTGCTTTGCTTTTCCCTTTCCTTCATCCACTTACAGTATTTTTCGGCATAACCTCACATGCACTTGAATCAGAGCAATTGCCCGCCTCCTCTGCTGTAATAACAATGGTTAAGACAGAAAACAAGCCCTTTCCCTCTTGCTGTCTTTCAGTTACGGGATCAAAGATTGCTCGAGAAGACGTGGATGGGAGCATCTCTGACAACGCCATGCACATAAAGGCCGAACTAACAGCTCTGCATGGTTACTGCTCGCTGTTATCTCATGAGGGGAGAGCAGCTCTGAGAACTTTAGTAGGTCCAGGAAAACTCTGTGCACCAAAAAACCAGCCTGATGACCTCTCAACTCTTGGAATGGGTTGCTGTCACCTGGGTAGTAATTACCTGCCAATCAGGGCAGTAGATGGACCTGCAAAGAAGATCGGGTCCAGTCGCCGGGATAGAAAGAGGAAGAAAAAAATATGAGAAAGACAGAGAGGCTCATAATGAGGCCTGTGAAACAGACACAGCTGTCAGAACAGCAGAGTGAAACAGAGACAGTCGGGTTAGAAACACACACCCTTGTTCCTCATCCATGGATGCCAATTTGGGGGCTTTTATCTGGGGACACCATTGTGTTCCATTTTAGGGCTCTGATACTGTACGTTTGCTATTGTATAAGACAAACTGCAAAGGGATACAGCAGTCCTGCCTGCCATCGAGCAGATGATTAAAAAGAAAAGGGGAATGCAGGAACAAAGACCGAAAAACTAGGCTATTTCTTGAAATAATGTTTTGCCACCAGAAGACTATTTTGGAAATATTCGAGGATATAATGAACGGCTATGGATGATTCATTGATTTCACAGTTTTATTTTTGCTGTATTTTTGGAACCATTTGCTGCTACACATTTTGTTCTTCTTCTGAATTCATTATTTAAACCTGACCATCAATATTGCATCAGCCACAGTTCCTGGAGCGCTGATCTCGACTGCACATCAACTTTGACTTTCAGGCACTGTCGCTGAGGTTGTGAGGGCTCATGTAGAGCTTGGAAGCTCTCTCTAGTATATTTTAAAACCAAGTTTGGTGCTACAAATGGTGCATCTAAGTCAGAAAACAAAGGGTCTCAAACCACTTATCAGTGTTGCAAAGTAGTATAATTCATGCTATGTGTTACTTCTAACGAACAGTAATTGGAGACTGATTTTTATGCCAGTAGTTATTGTTACCTTGTGCAGTGAAGGTGGGATCTCGTTGGCTTTGGAACGGAGGGGGAATCTGGACTGTTGGCGTCTTCAAAGCTACATCAAGGGGATAATAAAAATGCAATAAGGTGGAGTCAGTCTGCAGGGTCAAGTTGTTAATTACATACAATCTACTTGTGATATTACAACAGTTAACTATGAAAATCTGTTGCCATCTTTCTCATACATAGAAATTCACGTTAAGCATAAATTCTTACATTCAGAGTCCAGCCAGAACTCCATAGATCTGAAAAGGAACTTCACAAATATTGATGTAGCTACTGCAGGAAGGTGATTTCACTGCAAAATGATGTAGGTCTTCAGCAACCTTGGTTTTACATAGGAATATAACCACAATACAACCAGTTGAGTCCAGTGGAGTTAACAATCCAGGATACTCGGGATTTGAGAAACAGATCCATGACTGAACAGGATTAGGCAGGTCTCTGAAAATGTCACATTGACGGTTTCCTTAATCTTCTGTGTGCAATATTTTAAGGTAAACTGTGGACAAAGTCATGCCTCACAACATCCATCAGCAAAAAGGTGCAATGCTGGGGCTGATCTGCCAGATGTTGGCTCTTGAACAAGTTCGATTGGTGATTTTTGCTGATAATGGATTGCACAAAGGCAAAAGTTAAGCCAGGTTTAGCTGCTTTTTGCCAGAGCTTGCTGTATTTAGGCACATCACTCACTTTTGTTCTTCTTTTTTCTTTCCGCTTCCTCTTTTCTAATGGGCTTGTTTTCTTCTCCTTTATTTTTCTGATTTTTGCAAATGTCACCGTGAACTCAGATTCGGTCTACAAGGACTCAAAGCTGTGCCTCTGTGAATTCCCCTCGTGCTCCAGGGCCTGCTGGTTGACTTTTCGGGCCCTTTCACGACACATTCTGTAAGTCAGCGATTCTGCGGGCTTTCCTGTGGGAAGTACTCACAATTAACAGCGCTCTAAAACAGTGACATTTCACTCGGGCACTGATCATGAATGTCACATCAGATTCAGTCAGCGCTTAGGGCTTTGACTGGACACTGGAACCCCTTCACTGAGAAGGGATAAGGGGCGGCATTTTTTTCCCCCCCATGACCTGTTATTGTGGTGGAAAGAACTGCCTCATCTCTGCAGCCTTGAAGGAGGGCTTGCAGGTAGCAGGTGGAAGGAGTGAGGATCAGTGGCCTGTGACGGACTGTGGCAGAAGCTGCAAGCAAAAGAGAACGAAAGGCTTTGGAGGCACCACACACATCAGACCGAATCCAAAAGAGGAGTAATGACACAAAGGGAACAGGAAGGCTGGAAGCATAAGCACTGATTAAATTTATTTCTGTGCTGCAAATGAATAATTTCTCACCAGTGTTACAATAGCTGAAGGCAGTAACACTGGAGAAAATCAGCAACAGCGAGGCTCATTTCACCTCCCAGTTAATCACTCATCATTGTAAAATCCCCGAGACCGGTGGCCACTAGTTTAAGCAAATATCACATAACAACACGTCAGCAATGTGTTTGATCCTCATCAAATATCCACCAGGGTGGTAAGAGGCCATGTTTAATTCATAGTTTTTGTGAAGTGAAGTGTTAGAACAGTGCTCCAAATTGCTGTGAACATGGGCAGGCAACATGAGACGATGAAAACCTCGCTAATTGTCATTTCCTTTGTTTAAAGTTTATGATTTTCTTGCAGAAGCCCGGCCTTGTGAGGGATGACAGCACTTCATTTCAGGCTATTGGGGCTGTTTTGATCTTCTCACTCTGTCACTGCCATTTCTGTCCTCCGCTTTGTTATCGTCTATCTCATTATGACCGCTGTTCCTCCCTCCTTGTTCTGCTTGGCTTGCTGGCTGACAAGCTCAGCGTAATGGAGATGGGTAGGAAAGGCTCCAAACGTCGCCCCCGAGCACAGAGATATGAAAGAAAAAACTGAATGGCTGTTAGAATTATGGTAATAGATTCATTTGGACTTATGATAGTTTGAGCTGGCTGCTTCCCTCTACTCTCTTTTTCTTGTCGTTTTTTTTTTTTTCTTATTTCTCATCCTCTCTGGCAGGATGCCAACAGGATATTGGGGATGGAGATGAGCAATGACTCACCGTGATTTGGAAGATGTACAAGAAAACACTGTGAATCCATGTTGCCTCAATTTGGGATCTGTGTCGCTGCTTTTATAAGAAAGAAAAGGTCCAGCGAGCTGATGTGCACTGAAGCAGGAAATAATACTGTAGCTATACGACTAAGCTGTGTTCACAGTAATGAGCCATTGAGTTTTTGAAGAGCTCGTACACACAGGAGAGGATCCTGTGCATACAGCAGAATGACTGGTGTGTCTCATTAGGGCTTTAACATGTAAGTCTGCACCACCCTTGTCCGAGAAAAGTTGTTCTCAGTCAAAAAAAAGAGCCCACAGTAATCTCCTGCACTTCTTCACCTTCTTCTCTTGCTTCCCCTCCCTCAACACACGGGGTGATGTTTTTTCGACAAGCTTTCGCTTGCTGCAGTCTGTCACATACACACATGTGCAGCTGCTGCAAAGTGTTTACATTATAGATCGACAGAGGGGGAAAAAACAGCGGCGGTAGATACCTGGAGGTGATCATTGGGAAATTAATTTGAGGCGACACAGGCGAGTGGCAATTGATTGTTTGCCTCCTGTGTTGCTGTGATGCCCGAAGGAAGGCAGCTCGCCTTCATCTGGAGCACCTCTACAATAAAAAGCATGCATTCACATTCACACACATATATATATACATATATGTATGCACACACACACACACATACACACCTCAAAGCTACAGCACCAGCATGAGACATATGAGGAATACCAACAGAGCCTTGCTGGAGCTCGAGGGGAAAATAAAAGAATCCAGGCTGACATACTACTTTCATTACACTGAGGATTGTAGAACTCATGTTTCTGTGCAGGGAGACTAAGCAGACAGCAAAAAGAAGGAAGAAGAAGAAGAGGTGAACTCTGCCGTTTGTAGTGATTGGTAATTTAACAGGTATCTGGCCTCGGATCTTTCACCATTTTTCTAGGAGGACTGCATAAAATAGACTGCTCATTACATGTGTCCGCGGCTTTGAAAATAAGTGCTGAATTAACATTACGAACCGTGTTTATGGATCTTTGATTAATGATGCTCCTCCCCGGCCGTCTGCTCCCTAATGCAATATGTATGCATTGTTTTTCCTGCGGTTTCCTCTGTGACTCTGAATGGACTCCAACTAATTACATGCGCAGCAAAATCAAAAACACAAACTGCTTTTGTGCTTTCAATTTGCATCAAATCAGGCTTTAATGTCACTTCAGTTGAAGCCTGATAAAAATAAAAAATAAAATCTGGTTAAAAACCTCCTCATGAAGATCTGTTTCTATTGGGGGAGGTGTGCATGCGTGTGAAGATTCAAATGCCTGCGTCTTCGCTTTGTTCCGGGAGACGTGCTCGACGTGGAACCGGAGTCGAGTCGGAGTGCTGCAGCAGAGCTCGGCTGAACCTCATTATAACTTTTCAATTAGAGGCTGATTGAAGTCTGGGGCAACTACAGAATCAGAAACTCTCCAACCAATGGGAGCCTTTTTAATCATTCCCTTTGGTTCAAGGGGAAGCTATAAATGAGAGACAGTAATGAATGGTACTGCACTGCAACAGAAAAAGGGAGTGCTAAATTTGTGTTTTTGTTGAGGAAGTTAATGTTTTTGATCAATAGAAGCTGCTTCGGTTTGAAGCAACCGAAAATGTGAACAATGTCATTCATGCGCACGTTAAAAAAAAGAATCTCTTACTGTACAAATGTGAAGATGTGATGAAACATCCCGCTTTTTATTCATTTGGGAGACACGAGCTGCAGCGGCGGCATCATCATCTATCTATTCCCCTGATGCCATCTGCTCTGCGCCTGCCTCATAACTGTCAGAATAATTCGATAGAGCCTTCCAGAGACGAGGCAAAAAAAGGGTGGCCGTGGGTATCACAGGCTCCTGTCCTAATCTGATTGGCCACCCCTGGTGCTCCACCACCCATCCTGCCAGCATTCCTTCCTTTCTGCTGCTTTGTACTGAAGTTATAAAACAAAAATGTCGAGAAACAATATTTCTTGGATGGGAGGTCAATTTCACCCATCTGTCAAAATGCCTTTGAAGAGCTGGTGTTCAGTCTGACTGAACTCTCTGCAGAGTGCCCAATTTAAACAAAATGGGGAGACTGTGGCCTGTAGTCTGCAGGGCTTTACTCTCCAGGTTGGCTGGTTGGTTTGTTAATATGTGCTCCTTCAGCCAATGGGATGGGGCACTCTCACTGATGGGACAATTGCCAGTTTGCTTTTATACGAAAATTTGGACTTAGTGGAGATTTCAGCTGTAGGGCTGTGCGATACTGCACACACTGACACCAAGTATCGACACGGGGCCAGTAATGCCAATAATTATATTTTTAACCGATAAAAGCAGCTCATGTATGGGAGACCAGTGTGTCATGAGATGTTATGAGATGAGTCATTATTAATTTGCAAATTCAGATTTTAATGACCCTTCAGTTTTTCATGTATTTTGAAACTTGTTTTTTTGGAAGCCTGGAGTGTAAATGTGCCTGTCTCTAAAGCACTTTGGGTCAGCTTCTGTTGTTTAAATGTGCTACAGGCTATGAATAAAAAAAGATGTGACAGTCAACACAAAAAGATTCAGATATTTTTCACAGTGCATGTTTGGGGGATATTTTTTAATTAAAAAACATATTTCACACAGTTCTGTGAGCTGCATACTGAACTTAGAAGACAGAAACAAAGTATCCTATGGCACCAATATCAGCCTTGGAATTGATATCACTGATATTTAAACTGATAACTTATTAAATGTCTACCATGGTTTCTGGATTGAAGAAGTTGCCTTTTATCTAATAAAAAAGCAGCAGCTGCAGTTATTTCTCCTTCTCTCATCAAAATGCAAAAATTATATCACTTTTTGTTTATCATTTGCTCAGTTCCTGTGCTGAGTCACCATTTGATATCTTTCTGTTTTCCCATGAATATTGGCAAGTGCCCAGCCTGTGGAGCAGTCATGTTATTCCTTTATTTGTTTTCATATGCACAAAAAAAAAAAAAAAAAAAATCATAAGAAGCCAATTCTGGGTCGTGTGCTAGACAGGAGTGAAGATTGTGTTTGTGTGACCAAAAGAGCTCCTGTGTGTTGGATGTTCTCCCTCAGATGCTTTGGGACATTAGAGAGGAGCTATACGGTGAAAGTCTCAAGTTCCAAAAAAAAGGCGGAGCACGCTCCTGGTCTCGCTTCTCACCTGAGGCGCTGCCTGCAGGCTCGGAGTCGGTGTACTCTTCACCTGGAAGCTACTCTGCTGTTGCTCAAAGCTAAAACTCAGTTCTCACTTTCAACAATGATCCTTGACACGAAATTTGGGTCAACCTCGAACGAAGTTCATGTTCGCTCCCTGCATAAGTTCAAGGTCTGTGACGAAATCACTGAATTCACCCAGTGCAAGTGGTCATAATGGGAGCAATCTAAATGTTAGGGGCTGCACTGGAATCTGTCTGGACGTACCAGAGATGATGCTGAATGGTTTTCATAGGCTGATTCAGCTTTAAAATGCTGAGGGCTCACATTAACCAAAGTGATGAGGGCGGAGCATGAGCAACAAAAACTCAGGTTTCATGCTGGTTTAAGTCTTGGTTTGACTAGTAGGAGTAACCCTTGAAGCTCTTTTCTGAACCTAGTGGTTTCTGTCATATTTTAGGCCTTTTTGAGTCTTCATTGAATACAGAGGAGGTCATCAGATGTCATCTTAATGAGGGAAAGAGTTAAAAATGTAATTTTTTTCTATGTTTGGCTCTGTGTGATGTCAGTGAGAGGGGATATGCTTAATATGGTCATCTCAGGCACACAGAACCCCACCCACCTGCCATTGTGTTTGCAGGGGGCAGCCAATCAGAAGTAAGCTGGCCTAAAAGGAGACGTGGATAATTAATTACCATGTGTAAGGTATGTGACAAGCGCAGACTCAGGTGACCATGGCTGATTTAGGTCATCTAGAGATAACACTGACATGTTTTTCCCTGCTATCATTGGGTACAGCTTCAATAAACTAGAATTTTCTTTTACTCACTACAGCCCAAGTGGATCAAAGTTTGCAGTGAAGTGAGGGAACTCTTTTTTCATTGTTGGAGGTAAAGAGACACAAAATTACCAAAAACCAGATTAACAAAACAACAAATTGTGAGCCACCAGATGTGAAATTGTTCCAGAGTGATGCACAACACTACAATCTGTCCTGCACCGAAAAGCTTGTCTGCTTTTTGACAAAAAAAATTAAAAAATTCAAGTAAAACTTATGCGTGCACTCTGAGAAACAGCAAAACAGCCGAAATCAGGACACCGTTCTGCTGTTCCTCTGATTCTGACAAGATACAGTATGTTTGGTGATGTCAACTCATCTCGTGTGCTGGCAGATCGTCTCATCCCACTCACCGCCTGACTGACATCCCTCTGTACTGCTTCCTGTCTCTTAGGTAAGTGGCAGGCGACGCTGAGAAATCTAACACGTTTTAAGGACGAATGTTTTGCCATTACGTGTGGGTGTTTTTGTCTTTCCCGTTCCTTTCACACTAATGGGCCTCCTCTGCCTTCCTCCCCGCCCTCCCCTCGTGTGAACGAGTCGTCCTCCGGTGCAGTTGGTGTAAGAGCCGGGCTCAGACAACACAAGCCTGCCAACAGTCTGCTGCAGATTCCACCAATCCCTCTTCACAGTCTTCTTATCCCGGGCCTCATTATCCCAAGGCTCTGGCAGTCACCAGCTGCACAGAAAACATCCACAGAATCTGCTCTGAACAGGCCCGCAGCATCTATATTGTGTGTTGAGCAAACCAGTCACATACATCTCGGTCCACTGGGGGGAGTCCCTTATGGACGCCTTACTTCAGTGGGATTTGGAGGAGTCCTCCCTGAGAAATAAGAGAGCCTATTTCTGTAAAACACCAGCCTCGCACTCATGCGCTCATTTGCTGTTTCTATGGTGAAGCCACTTTCTTTATTTCTCTCACCCTCATTTCAAACATTAATCTTCACATTTCATATTTAGGGGCTTTGATCAGTTTTGTGTGCTGCACATCATCATGCAAGTCGTTTCACACAGCCGGGGGCTACCATCATTATTATCAATCAAAGTACAGTGCATAGCATTACAAAACGCCAGCAACCAGCCGCACTTTTCTTAATTATACATCACATGCAAAGTCCTGCAGGCTTCAAAGGGTGAGAGCGAGAGTTTGGACAGTGTACCGTGCGCTCTTCGTGAGTGGACTTGAGCACCCAGGTGTTTCCTTGAAAGTGTTTGAGGGCATCCGGCTTCCGATGAAGCCTTTATATTCTGCTCCCTCAGACGCCCTCGCCCTGCTCTCTGTTCTCACGCGTTACGCCCGCCTGTGTGTTTGCCGTCTCTCTCTTTTCTCATTCGCCCCTTTGAAGTCGGGCTTTCTCGACAGTCTGAGCTTTCCAGCACTTGTCATTAGCAGCAATGCTCCCCCTTCCTCCCCCTCGTGTATGTCTCATTTCACCCAGCCGGGGATGGGTGGGTAGGTGGGTTATAGTCTCACCTAGCGACAGGCTGGGGGTGGGGTGTTGGGGGAAAAAGTGAAATACTGCAGCACAGTCGTCTTCTTCATTAGTGCCTAATTACATTTCCTGCTTATAGACAGAGACTGCTTCTTTGATGTAAAACTAATTAATTCAGATTTCTAAAAAAAAAAAAAAAAATGAAAGAAAATACAGTAGAGGGATTAGCAGAAGCACCGTAGTTATTAAGGTTGTGATTATCTGCTCTCTAAAATAGTATTTTAACAATTTAGGTGATTAGACAAAACGAGAACAATGAGAATCAATGGTGATTACAGAGCGTTTCGGGCGATGTCAGCCTCTGAACCTATATAACACTGCTTGAGAAATCCATCACATGCTGCAGACTGACAGAAAACCATTGGGTAGCAGAACTAATGTAGCAGATCCCACAAGTACAATGACTGCAGGTCACAGCGAGGTCAGAGAGGGCTGAGATAATTTACTGCCCTACCGGTGATCATAAAGTCATCATAACAAACTGTTAAGCTGAGCATTAAGGTTTGACCTTGACCAAATAATTTTTATTCCACGTACTACTGAAGTGTATTCTGGCTCTTTTCACCACGTCTTGCCGACTTCAACAGCAGCTTCGAGTTGCTCGTGACCTGAAGTTGGATTTATACAAGGGGGTTCTGTAAGGGTTAACAGCAGAGCTTCAAAGCTTGACATCCAAATCACACCCTGTGGTGGCGCCAGTCCATCTTCTTCAGTATTACAGCGTTTCCTCCAATCACACTTTTTACTTTAAAAAATGCACTTTCAGGCTCCCTTTTTCAACTTTAATAAACTGCTGTAGCTGACACCCCGCAGCAGTAATCATACATGTATATTCAGCCTGAAAGAGGGGTTGTGCAAAGTTTATGCATTTGGCATGGTGGTGGAAGATACTTTAAATATTTGAACATCCTGACGTGTCGTTGTGATCCAATGGTTTTCTTGTTAATCTAAATGCTTTGCTCCTGCAAACGAGCGTCTGCTGCACATAATTTTTTTTTTTTTTTTATGTAGTGAAATCATTGGGAGCAAAGCGGCTGCACTCCGGAGTCCAGCAGCACTGAAAATGTTCCTAAAATAATATTTTTCTCTGTAGATTAGATTCTGGGAAATAATCAGAAAGCAGGAATTTCCAAAATTCTGGCTATCTGATGATTTTGCAGGAAAGACCACTATTATTTCCTGGCTTCCAGCATACCGATTAGATAGGCTGTTTCATCCACTGGCCATTGTTTGTGGATGCATTGTTGTAAAACAAATGGAAATAGAGAGCCAGTGCTTTCAAGAATGCATTTCATCAATCCCTCTTTTGCTCTTCTCAGGGACTGTTTTGCTACATGTTATCTGTCTGCTCAAGACTGACTGGTCAATACTACACTGCACTATTCACTTCTGTTCAGTTTCATTTATGTAGCACCAGTTCACAACAACAGCCATAAGGTGTCATAAGGTGCAGACCTTACAAACCTTATTAGAGAGAAAACATCAACACAAACTTGGCTACAGTGGGAAAGACGAACTCCCTTTTAACAGGAAGAAACCTTCAGCAGAAACATGATCAGGGAAGTGCAGCCATCTGGTTGAACTAGTTGGGGGAAGAGAGCAAAAAGAAAGACAGAGAAAGAGAAAGACAAAAACAAGTACAGGAGAGAGAAGACAAAAAGTTAGTGGCAAGATAGTGGCAGTGAAAAGATGTGGGTGGAGAAGAAACACTTGGGAAGTTCCTCAGCTGCCTGAACCTATAGCAGCACAACTAAGGAATGGTTCCAGGTAATGTGATCCAGCACTACCTATAAGCTTTATTAAAAGGAGCATTTGAAGCCCTATCTTAAAGGAAAAGAGAGTGTCTTCCTCCTGAATTCAAACAGAGACCTCGTACCACAGTAGAGGGTCCTGGAAACTGGAAGCTCTGCCTCCCTTTCTACTTTTAGAAAGTCTAGGAACCACAAGTGCAGTCTGAGAGCAAAGAGCTCTATTGGGATAATATGGTACAATGAGTGCTTTAGGATGTGACAGGGCCTGATTGTTCAAGACTTTGTATGTGAGGAGAAGGATTTTCAATTCAATTCTGGATTTAACAGGGAGCCAGTGAAGAGAAACTAATACAGGGGAAATATGATCTCTACATCTAGTCGCACTTAGCACTGGAGGCTTTTTAGGGAACAATCAAAACAACCTGATAACAATGAATTACTTTAGTCTATCCTGAAAGACAGGATGTTTCTAATTTTAACGATATTGCGCAGATGAGAGAAGGGATGTTAAGGACATATCAGTGGCAACCCGCCAGGACAAGCAAGGCAAGCAGTGCTTGCTTCTCATAGTCCTCTCTGTCTCTGAAGGCGTGTCCATCCACCGTCTCCCCTCAACACTGACTGAAGCTGAGGGGCCAGCAGCTTGTTTTATTCTGGATGAGCCA